>NC_132868.1:31127500-31427500 GCF_048164855.1 Canis lupus baileyi
ATATCCTCTTCTTGTGGCTTGAATATTTAGCTGTTTCAGAGCATGGCTGCGTATCAGTGGAACCGTATTGATTTCAAGTTTCCAGTGGCTTTAAGCAGCATGAGCTCATGCCCCCCCACCCCCAAGCAGGTATAAACATCATGAAGCTTCAAGTACAGTTCTGTGTCTATCTTCATAAGAAGACTCATTTTATTTTCTCCTAAGTTACTAGGGGACAAATATAATTTGCCAAAAGGAATTTTTTTTTCTTAAAATCACAATGTACCGTAAGTCTCTAAGAATTCTTTATGGAAAAACTCTTAGAGACATTTTGTAACTTTGTACCTATTTTATAGAAAAAAGAAATTCTGGCTAGATTATTTTAAAAGCTGACTGCTATTTTGTGATTATATTTAGTTTTTAAAGATCCAGGCATTACCTTTTGAGCCATCCAGGATCCTCAAATATTTATGTCTGAGTCCCCAAGTATAATTTTTCTGATTCTCCCTTGACAATAGTGAAGATGGGTTTCAGTTTTCATAACATGTATTCTCTTCATTTTAATGAGGCTGAGGAAAAAAGAAATAAATTTAGGTAGTCAATAGTTATCTTGACCCAGAAATTTCAGAATTGTTTGAAATACCTGTCATGAGTTATGTACCACATAGAACCATATTTAAGACCAAGACACATTCGTTCCCTTGGCTGCCAAGAGTATTGTCTACTCACAGCTGAGTCCCCTGCTAGGAATTTCCCTCTGAAAAGGGACAGCCTTCCCCAAGCTCATGCCTTCTCCTAGGGGTGGCCTTTATCTGATGCCTGTGCCATAGGGCAGCCGTCTTGCCTTGATGCAAGCCACCTCTCAAGGAGCTGGTGAGTTGGAGAGATTCCCCCTGAATCCACTGAAGAGGCTTTTGCTGCAACTTCATTGCAGATGTGCTTCTCCTTCTGAGGAATTCTGCTTCCCCAACTCCTAGAGTGTAAAGAGTTCCAATTTCTCCACATCTTCATCAATACTTGTGTGTTTTGTTGTTGTTGTTGTTGTTGTTGCTGTTTAATGATAGCTATCCTAACAAGTGTGAGGTGATATTTCCTTATGGTAGGATTTGTACTGCTGAACATTTCTTCATATGCCGATTGGCCATTGTATGTTTTCTTATGAGAAATATCTATTCAGGTTCTTTTTTTTAAGATTTTATTTATTTATTCATGAAAGACACACACACACACACAGAGGCAGGGACATAGCAGTGGGAGAAGCAGGCTTCCCACAGTAAGCCTGATACAGAACTCAATTCCAGGACCCTGGGATCCCGACCTGAGCCAAAGGCAGACACTCAACCACTACGCCACCCAGGTGCCCCTCTATTCAAGTTATTGTCCGTTTTTTAATTGGGTAGCTTAGTGATTTATTTTTACCAGTGAGTTACAGGAGTTTCATATATTTTTTGAATATTAATCCCTTATCAGATTTTTGGTTTGCAAATTTATTCTCCCATTCTGTAGGTTGCCTTTGTATTTTGTTGATGGTTTCCTACTATGGGAAGAAGCTTTTCAGTTTGAGGCAGTCCCATTTATCTGGTTTTGTTTTTGTTACTTGTGCTTTTGGTGTCCTTTTTGGTATCTAAGAAATCATTGCCCAGACCAAAGTTATGAAGCTTTTCCCCTAAGTTTCTTTCAGGCATTTTAGAATTTTGGGTCTTTTTTTTTTTTTTTTTAAGATTTTATTTATTCATGAGACACACAGAGAGAGAGGCAGAGACACAAGCAGAGGGAGAAGCAGGCTCCCCGCAAGAAGCCTGATGCAGAACTCGATCCCAGACCCTAGGACCATGCCCTGAGCAGAAGGCAAATGCTCAACTGCTGAGCCACCCGAGCAGCCCTAAAATTTTGGGTCTTACGTTTTATTCTATAATCCATTTTGAGTCATATTTGTGTATGATATAAGATAAAGGACCAATTTCATTATTTTCCTGTGGATATCCAGTTTTCTTAACACTATTCATTAAAGAGACTATCCTTCCCTCACTGTGTATTTTTGACACTCAGATCAGTTGACTCCAGATGCATGGATTTGTTTCTGGACTTTTTGTTCTGTTCCAATGGTCCATATGTCTATTTTTATGCCAATATCATACTATTTTGGTTGTTGTATCTTTACAATACATTTTTAAATCAGGAAATGTGATGCCTTCATCTTTGTACTTCTTTCTTCCTATTGCTTTGGCTATTCTGAGTCTCTTGTGGTTCCATATGAATTTTAGCATTGTTTTTTCTATTTATATAAAAAATGCCATTGGGATTTTGATAAGCAGTGCACTGAATCTTTGGATTGCTTTGAGTTGGATGGAATTTTTTATAAACATTGAGAGATTTACTATAAGGAGCTGGTTTACAAAATTGTTGGGGCTGGATAGGCAAGTCTGAAAGCCATAGAGAGGGCCACCAGGAAGTGGGGATCATAAGCAGGCTAGAACTCACAGGCACAGGCTGAAGCTGCTATGAGTAGTATGGATATTTTAATAATATCAAATCTTCCAATCTATGAACTTGGGATGTTTTCACATCTTTAATTTCTTTCATCACTGTTTTATAGTTTTCAAAGTACAAGTCTTTCAATTCATTGGTTATTTATTCCTAGGTATTTTATTCTTTTTGATGCCACTGTAAATGGAATTGTTTTCTTTTTAAGTGGTAAGTATTCTTTTCAGACAGTTCATTTTTAGTGTATAGAAATGCAAATGACTTTTAATTTTATGTTCTGTGACTTTACTGAATATGGTTATTAGTTCTAGAAGGTTTTTTTGTGGAATTTATGATTTTCTACATATAAAATCATATATGCAAGCAGAGATAATTTTGCTTTTTCTCTTACATGCCTTTTATTTCTTTCCTTCATGCCTGTATGTGTGTGTTTGTGTGTTTATGTGTGTGACTGGTCTGACTAAGACTTCCAGTATTCTGTTGAGCATAAGTGGTAAGAGTGGGCATTCTTGCCTTGTTTTGATCTTAGAGGAAAAACTTTCAGTTTAATGTCATTGAGTAGGACCTTAGCTGTGGACTTTTATTGTATGGGCTTTACTATATTGAGACAAATTCCTTCTATACCTAGTTTGTTGACAATTTTTTTAATCAAAAAAGTATATTGAATTTTGTAAAACACTTTCTCTGCCTCTATTGTTCAGATTATCTTATTTTTATACTTAATTTTGTTAATGTGTCATGTAAATGGATTGTTTAAAAAATTGATATTTTTGAATTTGTATACCCTAAGTAAGATGTGATGGAACAGTGGAAAATGAGATGGGGTCTTCGAGCTTAGGTTAATGTGTGGGCTCTTTCCACAGACTTTCTGTCTCCCCGGGAGGGATTCTTAACTGTCTATTCCTTCATTTCCTTGTATTACAGGAGGTGAGCTTGGTGACCTTCAAGTCAGAATATTTGTGTGCCTCTGGCCTCCTCATGCCTACTCCCAGAGTCTAGACTTTCCCATGATATCTAGTGCCCAGGAAGGCTCTTCCTCTGTCCCTCTCAGTATCTAGAGGGAAAACTTCTTTCAAACTTCCTGAAACTAGGTTTTGTTTGTTTATTCTGGTCAATCCAAGGCACTCTGTAGATAGAAATATGGATTGTTTAATTTCGATGATCCCATATATATGTTAAATACTCTGATAATCACATTTGAAACTGTCATCGTACAATATAAAGATAAAGCTTAGGCTAATTACTTAAGTTTTTAATTTCTCTTTACTTTGGGGAAAATTAAATACCAATCAAAAACACCATGGCAAAGTTGAGAAAGACTGCAGAGAAAAGGAAGAATTTTAATACCTGTACCAGCAGTTTTCTTCTGCTTTTGAAAAAGTGACTCTGTGTTTTTATTTTATAATGAGACATAATTTGCAAATTATGTCACTGACCATGAGTGAAATATAAGGTAATTTTTAAAAAAGTATTTTCCTGAAGAAGAAGCTGAGGCTTAGAGAGATTCAGTTATTTTATCAAGATCATATATGTTAAATGGGGTATCAGACAGGTAGTCTGATTCAAAAACACACATGCTCTCAAACACTAGGATACTTCATCTCTCATGGTTAAACTGGACGACGATGGGGACACCTGGGTGGCTCAGTGATTGAGCATCTGCCTTTGGCTCAGGGCATGATCTTGGGGTCCAGGATCCAGGATCGAGTTCCACGTTGGGCTCCCTGCATGGAGCCTGCTTCTCCCTCTGCCTATGTCTCTGCACCTCTCTCTCTTTCTCTCTCTCTCTCTCTCTCTCTGTCTCTCATGACTAAATAAATAAATATTAAAAAAAATAAACTGGATGACAATGATGATGATGTTGTCACTACCACTGATAAAAATGATAATGGTAATACATGCCATATTTACTATGTTTGGGCCATTGGTTTGAAAGCATTACTTAGGCTATTTCATTGAATTCTCACGTCAGCTATATTAGTGGAGGTGCTATTATTACCCTCTGTATTTTCATTGATGAGAAAATTGAAGTAAGAAGTTAAATAAATTACCCATTTTATAATTAGCAGGCAGACGAGTCAAGATTTGAATACAGATAATCAGGCTCTAAAGTATATTCTAAATCATTTAAGTGCTAGAACACATGCATAGACTAACAAATAAGAATTTCTGTCTGTACCCTGTATTGCTCACATACATTATAAATAAAAATATGCTTATGTATTCTCATTATTTAACTAAACAAGAAAGCAGTCTGATTTGTGTTATCTATATTTTCGGTTGCTATCTGCAATCGTAAAGTCATATAGAAACCAAAGATAATGGAATAGCTGATGATCTTCTTATGTAGATATCAGCATCTGCATATTAGCAAGGCACCACCTATAATGCTGAGTCTATGTAGATTTTCAGAGGATTTGGCCATCCCCTCCTTCTTCATATCTAAATATTGTCGAAATTAACTTGACAAATGTCCAATTGCCCAATGTGGTAATTCAATTATGAAAGTAGGTCTCATTTTTTTTTTTTGAAGGGGGGATTCCTGTTAAGAGTATTGAAATAAAAGAAAAAAAAAAGAATATTGAAATAAAAAAAAAAACAGAAGGATTTTAGTGTACTATTTAATATGGTGTGGTGAGTTTCTAATTAAAATTATTTTAGCATTGAAAACCATGACTTGAATTCATTATATTGAGGAGAAGTGTAGGAAGAAACAAGCACAAGTTTATAACTGCCTCCCCTGCAGTAACAATCACATATGAATGTGCTTGGCACAGCATGAATATCCAACATTTGCTCAATCTTTTACTATCTCAATTCTTCCTAGTGTCAGGTTTGTAAGGAATTTTTTTCTCACTATCCCTGTATAGCACTAAAATTAAAATTACATAAAGTTAGTCCTGGAAAACAAAATCTCAGATTATTAAATTAAAATTCTCCCATTTCCAGGTAAATATTTGATGTATAAAAGGATATATTTAATTCTTGATGTACAAAAGAAATAACTTACTAACTTGATACCATTTGCTAGTGGTAGAAACAAGAGTTAGAAACTTACATGTTCAATCCCAAAAGCTGGAAATAATCATAGTATGGAACTCATAGGATACTAAATATTTTCTGCTTCAATCTTCAGAGCATCCAGATGAATAAATACCCTCTTTATATTCTTGACTCAGAGAACCTCTATGGGTAGTTTTATATTGTTTTTTGACATGTTGCTGTGATGCCATGAATCAAGTGGCATATCAGGGATTCTTTTTTCCCTGTTTTCTAATAATTTTGAACATTTCACTTTTATTTTGTCTACTGAATTTCCCATCTACCAAAGTAAATATACTTTAAAAGAAGGAATTAATACCTATATAAGGCAAACAGTCAATAATATTAAATACTATAGAATCTTAATTTTTCTTATTGAGAGAAAAATAAAATTAAACATTAAAGAATTCCATTTATTTCCTAAGTTTGGGAAGGTCTAAGATGATTCAATTAACATATGATATTTCCCCATATATAGGAGATCTCTGTTCTAACCACCCAAACTATTGCTTTCTTCTAATAACAGAATAGTTGTCTCCCATTGTTTTAGTGGAAATATTTCATCCTCTTGTGGCAAGAGAGTAGACAGAGGACATAGTCCTTGACCATCATTGCAGTTTTCACGTAGACTAAGAAATTAGTTCAAATTCAGACACATGATCTAAATCAAACTAATACAGTTCAACTTTTTTTTCTTGAGGTTATATGGAAAGAATTACTTTCTCTCTATTGAGGTTGTTCACTGTAGGGATAAGCCTACAGTTCTACCCATCATGAACTTTCCCACAATTTCACAATTTAATTTTTTTCTCCTTTGGAAATAAAATTCAAAAGGAAAAACCTAATTTAACAGTAAATCTAGTGTTTATTATGTGATGTATTATGTACACGAAATGCTTATAAGAGTACAAATGAAAGCTTTTTGTAAAATAGAATTCTGGAAGAAACATTTTGTTATAGATTTAGTGTTTATGTCTCTACAAAATTCATAGACTGAAGTCCTGATCTGCAATATAATGGCATTTAGAGATGGGGCTTTAGAGAGGTAATTAGGGTTAGATAAGATCATGAGGGTGGGGCTCTGGTCTTATGGGATCAGTGTCCTCACAAAAAGTAGAGACACTGAAGTAGAGATACTTGAGGGCTTGCTCTTTCTGCCATGTGAAGACACAACAAGAAGTTGGCCATCTCCAGGCTGGCAAGAGCTCATACAAAAACGTGACCGTGCTAGCACTCTGATCTTAGACTTCCAACCTATACATCCATGAGAAAATTGTTTAAGCCACCCAGTCTATAGTATTTTGTCATGGTGGCCTGAGCTAACTAATACACATTTCAAAAAATTTTTATTTTAGTCAGAGTCTCTGATATATTTCAAATTTATTAAGGAGTGTATTTCTGAATCTGTGAGATAGGCCTGAGGAAAAGCGCATTGCAAGTTATCATGATTTTGTTTGTAGACTTGTATTTGTTCTGGTGTGGTGAGGTAATTCAGGTCAAATATACAAATTAATATAAGCTTGTTATCTAAATGCAGCTTTTTCCTATAATGTAAAAAATAATCACCAATATACTCACATAAAAATTTCCTTGTTGTTACTCATTTAAAGGATTAATTACCCTGCATTCCTGGCATTTTAATAATATACAGGTGATATGTGTTTAATATATATTATAATATCTGTACATATGGGATGGAGAGAGAGAGGGAGAGATATTTTGAGGTTAGTGTTTTAAACACTTATTGCTTTCTAGTTACAATCTGATTGATGAGACAGATCTAATCCTTCATTTCCTTTCCTGTCACCTGTGATCATTTATCTACTAGAGGAAGATTACATATTCCTTAAAAAAATCATATTTTACGATACCATTTTAACTTCAAACACTCTATTTCTTAGACAGATATGTGAGTTGATTATTAAGGACTTTAATATTTCAAGTAAATTTGCATTTTAACATGAGACAATATTACAAAATTTCTAGATGGTTTTCATAACCATAAATATGTAAAATATCAGTAGATATGAGGCATTTAGAAGATTTACCTCCAGTTATGGAAAAAAAATTGTAGTATGAACAGATCAGCCCTACCTAGAAAAACGTATTATCCGACAAAAATCTTATTCACATACATGTCTGTCTCCTCTGTAGTCTCATGCCCTGTCAAAATACAATTAATGGAGTTCTGAAACATAAAGATACCTGATTTTCCCAAAGCTAGGTCTCCTTTATCAAGTATGCCTGACTAATGACTTTTCATTATATCATCTCTTTAGAAAATGATGAATGAAACCTTTTAAGACTAATGCCTTGAGATAAGGGTTGCCAGATTTAGCAAATAAAAATAAAAGATGTCCGGTTAATATGGTAATGTTGAGGACAATCTAATACTAAAAAATTATTCATTATTTATCTGAAATTCAAATTTAAATGTACATCCGGTATTTTATCTGGCACATCTACCTGAAGTGTGCAGTACTTGTTTGAAACTGCAGAAAACAAGTTTTTAGTCAAATTTCAGGTATTTCATTATATTTATCTAATATTTTTATAATTTGCTTTAGACTCAAAGAAAAATTAATCCTGGTGTCATTGGGTGGCTTAGTTGGTGAAGTGGCCAACTCTTGATTTCAGTTCAGGTCATGATCTCAGGGTCCTAGGATAGAGCCCTGCATCAGACTCTGTGCTCATGGGGGACTCTGCCTAAGGACTCTCTCTCTCTCTCTCCCTCTCTTTGTCCCTCTCAAATAAAGAAATAAATCCTTTTTAACAAAGAAAAATTGGGGATCCCTGGGTGGCTCAGCGGTTTAGTGCCTGCCTTTGGCCCAGGGCACGTTTCTCGAGTCCTGGGATGGAGTCCCCGCATCGGGCTCCCGGCATGGTGCCTGCTTCTCCCTCCTCCTGTGTCTCTGCCCCTCTCTCTCTCTTTGTGTGTATCTATCATGAATAAATAAATAAATAAATCTTCTAATGAATAAATAAGTAAATAAATAAATAGAAAAAAGAAAAATTAATCCTAAATTTATTGTTGAGATTATTTGTCTTAAATAACCTTTTTTAAAAGTTTGTTAAAAGTTAACCAAAATTGTAGCATTCATTTTTGAGACAGTTACTTGTAAATATGTGTATCTGATCTTTACTGTCTTTTGCAGTAAATGCCAATAGATTGTGCTTAAATTCTGATATATGATTCAAAGACTTTGTTTTGTATATTTAAAGACTATTTTGCTAAAAAAAAAATCTACAGAATACAATTTCAAATATGCACATCAATTAGTTTTTTTTTTTTTTTAAGTTTGCACTTCTGGCAAATAATCTGTAATGATTCCAATGTAACTTTCAAAAGAAAAGATGATATCTAAAATTCTTAAAATGTAGGATATTCCCAGAGTTCACTTACAACTTACTGTAGGTAGCAGGTTGTTAGAGTAATGGTGAACAGATCACATCTCCCTGTGTAATGCAATAATATACCATCTTCCAACATTGACTCTGGCCTAGATATGTGATTTATATTAGCCAATAAGACAGTGTTCTTTGTGCATTGGGGCTAATCATTTGTTGTTTCCTAAACTCCATTTGAGGAGGCCTCAGATGCCTAGTGGAAGATGAGACCCATGGAGCATAAGTCATGGAGAAGTAGTGCCAGCTAAGGTTCCTGACACCAAGGATCCTTAAACCAATAGACTGACGGGATCTCTAGCAAGATGTTGCCTGCAAAAGAACTGCTCAGCTGAGTCCAATCCCGTTTCTGACCCACAAAATCACAGCAAATTAAGTGTTCCTATTTTAATTCAATAAGTGTTGGAGTGATTTTTTTAATGCAGCAACAAGTAACTCACATGCCCTATGCTGTTTTCAATTATTTTTAAGAATGTGTTATCAGTGTATCTTGTCAAACTGACAAATAGCCATAAGCACATCAGATTTTGCTATGGACCAGAGCAGCATCCTGACTTAGTATTTGTCTACATGCCTAAGGAATCTAAGAACAGTTTCTCTTGGAGTGAGTTATTTTAGAGTCCTTTGGCCTCTTCAGGCTCTCCCTGCTGATACTGCCAGTAGGAGTTTTAATAATGGTAATATTTATGATGCTATGATTTTCTAGCTTTAGTAACAAAGTTGAGATGAGCCAATTCATTTCAAGTTAGCTGCTACAATAGCTGATAGATGTAAGAGTGATAAATATCTTAATAATTTATATTGGAATGACTCTCTTATTAGTGAAACTTATTAACGGTACTTAAGAGCCATAAATTGTTCTACTTTCCAATAAATGCTTATGCCAAGTTGTGGTAATGTAGATTGAACAATTTTAGAAACATAGTTTTTACTTGACTAATGTTGGGTATTTTAGAAATATACATATTTTATTGTTTTGAATAATTTGAAAGGTGAATCATTTAAAATTAATGTTTCCTGACTTTTTCTGAGAAAACTGAATCAATGGGGCTATCATAAATAGGTTTAAGTATTTTTAGAAATAACTTTTATCTCCTTCAGTCTGTTCCATTTCTTTAAAGATTTCAAAATGTCTTAATTGTATACAATTCATTCATTGATTCTGTTTGAGCATTTACCATGTGCATTAAACTCTGATAAGCAATGGCAGTGACATTGGAGAATTTGGATATGACAGAAATAGATTCTAGACACAGGAAATATATGAATAATTAATATTCAATAAATTCAGAGCATATGTAGCATTCAAAGTTGAACAGAAAAAAAGTTCATAAACTGAAAAAGACCTATGTATAAATCAATAATTCTCCTTGGCTTCCCAAAAATTAATGAAAAATGCAAAGATTATTGTGAAACTTCTAGAATGAATGGAAAATAAATAACACAAGAGCAAAGTCAGAAAGTAAAGTTTCCTATAGATATTTAAAACTTATTTTGATCTAAGAATTCTACATGGCAATTCTGTGTACAAGCTTGTTTACTCTGCCTTCCAGATAATTGAACAGAATGTATACTGTTAATGTCATAAAGTGACACAATTCCAAGTATTCTGTGAGATTAGAAGATGAATAAAACATAAGCCCTGCTTTAGATTTCTCTTAATAGGAAGAAAGAGACAAACATAAAAAAAATCACTGAATAGTCAGAATGTTAGACAATAGTACCTTCCATAAAACAAGTGGTAAGGAAGTGCAGAGGGGAGATTAATTCCAAACAGGAGTTTTTGAAAATGATTCATGGAGAAACAACTTCTTATCTTCCCTTGCCTTATCTTTCTTGATACTGGGATAATTCAAAAGGAATTCCTAGTAGATAACATGGCTTGGATGAAAAACTGAGCTGGAAATTATAAGGGTCACAGGGTTGATAGATGGATCATCCCATGGACTATAGGGAGAGAGAGGAAGTCCTCCTTGTGTCTCAAGCACACAGAGATGTTAACATTAGGTATTAGGGAAGACTCCAAGATCCAATCTCTGAGATTCCCGTTGTAGGTCAGCAGCTTCCTTACCCCAGTGTGAGTGGCCTTGCTACTTGTTTCTTTTCACATTCTAGCATTGGCAGAAATGAAATGCACTGACTGAACTTAAAAGCTGGAACCAGATGTTGAGCAAACTGTTGTGATAAAAAGTTCACTGTTCTTTTTGTAAAAGAAGGAATCATGGACACGTTTTAAGCAGAGGCTTGAAGTCATTTAATCATTATTGTAGATTAATTTGTAAAGTGGGAAACTAACTGAAATAGGAAATGTGTTCACCTAGAGAATTATTAGGGAGTAGATTTGCCAAAAATATGATGGAAGTGTCAGGTAGAGCAATAAAAAAAGATATTGCAGAGATGTTATTTTAAAAGATGCAGATTGATTTTCAGGGAATGCTTGAAAATATGTAAAAATATACAATAAAATGGGAATAAACATTTTTAACCACTTTAAGTTTAATACCTAGAACAATAGCCCCTTGAAATAGTTTTCTATTGTTGTTGTTTTGATTTTTTAATGTATACCCATTTAAAAGATAAAAAACCCTTTGGTCTACAAATGCAAAGTGATTTGCAAAAAGTCAAAAAGCAAATTAGTTTAGATCCAGGGGAAAAGTGAAGAACATTTGTCTCCTAACCCTTCTGTAAATTTTTTATATCCTTTTTTTTTTCTATCATAAGTTATTGCTGAGACAAACAAAATAAAAGACATCAAAATCTTTACTGAATTATTTTAGTATATTCTTAAATCTTACTTGCTCATATACATAGCTTGTAATAAAAAAAAAACTGCTATTGTTTTTAATGGTAAGAGTACACAGTTAAACAAGAACAGCTCAAAAAGGAAGTGTATTTTTGTTTAAAACATATTTTGTCTTTTTTCTAATAAATTAGATATTTTGCTGGGAGCATGGTACACAGTCTGAATTTTCAAAGAGCTTTTGTTACCCCTAAGGAAGAAGAAAAGACATATATTAAAATACACAGTTTGGAAAATGTTATTCTTAAAACAAAGTGCCTCCTCTAACTATAGTTTATTATCTTCACCCCAATTCCCAAATGCCAGCCAGCTATAGTCACACAACTTTAATACGTTAGCTCTATAGCTGATAATATCTTTTTAGAAATGGTTTCTCTACCTTAGTTTTTATGGCATTATTTCACTTACTACCTTATATTGATCTTGGTGACTCCACTCATGTTTCTATCACCAGGATTCCTAAATAATGTGCTTTACTCTTAAGCCTAGTATCTAAACAGTAAAATTTCCTCTCTCTATTGAAAAAGCCAAGCCTTATATTTAAGATCTCTATATTTTAAAACTTAAGGGTCTCAGAAATTCTATCACAGAAGACAGCTTCCTGCAGGCACCATTCCTTGTGAAGGAAGTACCTGATAATTGTGCAGTGATCTGAAAGTTTTACGTTAATCAAAAATAAAATGTGTAACCATATATTCTAGACACCGTTGTTATTTTTCAGAATGCCTTAAACCTTTGCATGAAGTTTGGTAACTTTCAGCTGTGGATAAAAGTTCCCAGGTTCAGGGACACAAACTTTATAAGTATTTAAAAATAAATTTTCATTTTCAGTGGGCTCAGTAGGTCCTAGTTAATAGTAATTTACTTAATTGAAATAGGGCACAGTAAATTGACTCCTACATGACATTTATCCCTTAAAAACATCACTGTCTTTGATACAGACTCTCATGATATTTAACAAAAATATTTAATGTATTTAGTCATCTTTTTTGTTGTTAAATTCAGTTAGTCAACATATAGTATATCATTAGTTTCAGATGTAGTTTTCAATAATTCATCAGTTGCATATAATATCTGGTGCTCATCGTATCACGTGCCTTCCTCAATGCCCATTACCCAGTTACCCCATCCCCCCACCTCCCCTTCAGCAACCCTCAGTTTGTTTCCCAGAATTAAGAGTCGCTCATGTTACTTCTATTTTCTTTGGCTATTTTTCCCAAATATGAATCTTTTAAGTACAGAAATAATACCATTTGGATATATACATGCATATATGTATCACTTATTATATATATATATATAAGTTGTTATATGTATATTAAAATTTTAATGTAATCTCACTTGAAAGACATTGGGTGTCTTTGGGTAAAAAGTTTTTTCTCTACTGTAAACTGAAAAAAGCAATATCTGTCTAAGGCTAAGATGTCTAAGATTGATCAGAAACAAACCATCTTGTATATAAATGAAATGTGTCTTATGAGCAGGGTAAACATGATTTTAAATATATTTGGTTTGTCCTTGCTCAATTATTCTCCTTAAAATAACTGATCAATTTTTTTTAGGACTGAATATTTGTTTCTGAAATTAAAAAAAAATACTGAAATTGAGTACCATGATACACTTAACTATATACAAAAATTAAACAATTGATCAAATGTGTATATATATTATATATATAAGAAATCATAAATATAGACATATATTCCTTTTTTAAATTTATTTTTATTGGTGTTCAATTTGCCATTATATAGAATAACACCCAGTGCTCATCCCGTCAAGTTAGACATATATTCCAATATGCCTGGCACATAGTAACCCCTATGCATATTATCTGATTTTTATATATTTGTAGGGAAGAGTCTATAGACAAATAAAAAATAATTAATAAACCAAACAATAAAGAGTAACAAATTATAGGTTATCCTCTCTAATAAAGTGAAAGCCTCTGGAAGAAGAGCATTCCATGTAGAGAGCACAGTGAGTGCTAAGGTCCTTGAGGAAGAGCAAGGAAGCTGAGAGTGAGCAAGCTGGAGAGGAGTAGTAGGTTTTGTCTTTCTTTCTTTCTTTCTTTCTTTCTTTCTTTCTTTCTTTCTTTCTTTCTCTTTCTTTCTTTCTTTTTCTTTCTTTCTTCTTTCTTTCTTTCTTTCTTTCTTTCTTTCTTTCCTCTTTCTTTCTTTCTTCTTTCTTTTTCTTTCTTTTTCTTTCTTTCTTTTCTTTCTTTCTTTCTTTCTTTCTCTTCCTTCCTTCCTTCTTTCCTTCCTTCCTTCCTTCCTTCCTTCCTTCCTTCCTTCCTTCCTTCCTTTCTTTCTTTCTTTCCTCTTTCTTTCTTTCTTTCTTTCTTTTTCTTTCTTTCTTTTTCTTTCTTTCTTTCTTTCTTTCTTTCTTTCTTTCTTTCTTTCTTTCTTTCTTTCTTTCCCTTCCTTCCTTCCTTCCTTCCTTCCTTCCTTCCTTCCTTCTTTCTTTCTTTCTTTCTTTCTTTCTTTCTTTCTCTTCTTTCTTTCTTTCTTTCTTTCTTTCTTTCTTTCTTTCTTTCTTTCCTTCTTTTTTTTTCTTTCCTTCTGAACTCTAACAACAGCCATAAATACTCATTGCTCTTTGCTTATCTGAGCAAAACCACAAATCTCTTGAAAGAATACCTGTCGTATCTTTGACTAGTACCATGGATAATCATGATTCCATTTATCATGATGTTTCTCAAAGTGATTAGGGTGTTTTCTCTGGGAAAGGAGTAGAACTTAAAAGAATCATGATGGTTTGCTTATTTTGCCTTGGGAAAAACATAATAAAAATCACTGGGCCTAGGCTTTTCAAGTTCTTAGCCAAAACCTGTCCAGATCCCATTCCTTAGCACTTCCAACCCTCCTCTCCTCCTCCCCACCCCTGTGACATACATGTCACATTGTTAGTGATATAAGAAGCATGGTAAACTAAATAGTTAATGATTTGAACAGTGCTAATGAGTCATGTCTACATAGAGAGGTTTTAAGTAGATTTAAGTTTTTTGTATAGGCCTTCTCAAGAACCATCCTGCATACCGCTGAGAAATTAATATTCCCTAAAGCAATTCTAACTGAAATTTAAACATACTTAGTACACTTTCTTTGTTTATAGAATAAGTCCAATCTTCTGGTCAAATTATTCAAAGTTTCCAAAATTTGGCCAAGCCATTTATGCATCTGTGCCTGTGACTACAGTCACTTATCAATTCAAATTGCCTAAAATTGGTTATTGAGCTTTCTTTTTTCTCTTTTTCCTTTCTTTCCTTTTTTCTTCTCCCCCCCCCCACCTTTTTTTTTTTTTTCCAGAGTGGTAGAGAGAGGGGCAGAGTAGAGGGAGAGAGAGAATCTTAAGCAGGCTCCACACCCATTTCAGAGCCAAACTCGGGGCTCAATCTCACAACCCTGAGATCATGACATGATCTGAAATCAAGAGTCAGACATTTAACTGACTGAGCCACCTAGGCACCTCAGTCATTGAGCTTTCTGAACTCCCATGCCTTGTGTGGAATCTACACTACCTTTCATTAACTTCCTTCTTTTTAGAACTACCTCTTCCATTGTCTGTAACTTTTCTTGACCTTCATGTAGATTAAATGTCACTCCTTCCAAGAATATACTCTTGACTCCTTCTTGTTACAGATAACATGTTGCTTTGATAACTCTAGGTATATGCTTTTATTTGAAATGTCTTATACAAAGACTAATAGTTAAGAGCATACAAAATTTGGAATTATTTGACTTTGATTGATATGGACTTCTCTTTTATAGCTGTCTTTGATCAAGTTACTCAACATTTCTGAGCTTTATTTTCTTTCTTTGTAAAATCTTTATCATATCTTTTTATACTTAACATAATGCCTGGCACATTGATGGTACTCAAATAAATAATATCTTTAAAAGTTGTGCATTGTATATGCACATATGTTTATGTTTCCTTATAAAATGTTTCCTTATAGAATTTCCCATACTAAACTAATGTGATGAATAAGGCCATATATACCATTTCCTTTTTGATGAGGACTTCATTAAAAACCTGCTCTTTCTATGCCTAGGAAGAAATGGATATCAAATAGACACACATGCACACATACACACATATATCTGTGTGCTTTCTTCTCATGTAGATCAGACCTATAACCACAAAAAAACCCTGATTTTTGCATTTTTATTTAATTTTATTAGACCTTAACACAGTCTAATAAAAATATTCATAACTTCATCAAAGGAAAAATACTAATTGAACTGTACTACAAGATGTCATAAAAAACAAAAACCATCTTCTACACAGTGAAACTTTTTTTGTAGTTTAGAGTTTATACACATCCAGTTACAAAATAGGTACAATTTCAATTGCCTATCTTTGTCTTTGGTCTTAACCTAGGTCTGAGAGGAATTTAATCTTGCTGCTAGAGTTTACTTTAAATGGCTTTGTTGTAATAGGTTTAGAATGGCTTACAATCATCATCTGTTTCCACAATCACTTATCACTCCACCTAGGCTAACAATTACAGCTCCCTTAACAGCATAATAAGACACATCACAATGTATAGGAAACCAGCACTATCTTTAAAATTGAAGTATGAGAGGTAGGTAATATACACACATGTATTATGAAAGGGATTCAGTCCAATGTTCTGGGTAACAGCCACTCTATTTAAAATAATTCATTGTATGTAATTATTTTCCCTTGTTGTTTTAGAAATATGTAATGAAGTTGAATAAGTAGATAAAGCTATTTCATTAGCCATACATGTACATATTTGGAAAAAGCAATGGTCCTAGAGCATTATGTTCTGTCTTAGTTCTTTATAGCAAAAAAATATGGTCCAAGCCGTGTGCCAAGGATTTTAAAGTACCCAAGTAGACCAAGTGAAAGTCAGATTTTATGTTTAAAGCTAATTTATAGCTCTCCCTTTTGTTCCCTTTTTAATTTTGTTTATGGGAATGTATGTATCTTGCACGTAGGTATTTGAGTTTATTGAAATTAATCATGTATCAATATGTATCAAACATATTATCAATATCTATCAGTAGAATGAAAGACTAGGTACTGGAGCTGATGACAGTGGTAAATGAAGGCCACGCCAATGCAAAGGTAAGAGACTTAGCAACATATTTAAAATATCCTTCATGGATACAGAAGATTATTTTTAGCAAGATTAAGTAGACTGCCACATGGCAATAGCATGAATTTTCTGAAAAACTCCTGGTTAGGCTGGGTTTTTGTGTTCCTTGTTGTGGAGGTACTTGATCTGTTCACAGAGGCATACACACATGCTTTAGAGCCTTTAATTAAAATCAAATCACTTAGTTTATAAAACAGACAAACACATCTTGGGAATTCAACAAATAGTAAACTATAACTTCCTACCTAGTATAACTATCTGAGCAAATAATTTATAATAGTCAGTGTTTGGAGATGTGAACAGTAACCCTCAACAACAACAAAAAATGCCAACCCTTTTTTTTTTTTTTTTCCAACCCTTTTTTAAAAACCTTTGTCAGTCAGTGTTTGGAGATGTGAACAGTAACCCTCAACAACAACAAAAAATGCCAACCCTTTTTTAAAAACCTTTGTCAATTATGCTACAAAATGTTGAGATTATATGTTACCAATGGAGAAATAACATACTAAAGAAGCCTTAAAATGTTAAAGAGATGGTGTAAACACCCATTTATTATTTCCAAATATACGCCTTCCAAATCAGAATTCTTTTTCTGTGCATGGATATGCCATTATTTAATAAGTAGGACATCCAAAATTATATAATGAAAATAGATTTTACATTTATCACAAATCCCATTGTCAATAGATGGCAATAATATTCTTTGCAGTTGATTTCTTCCTTCTCTTTAGTTATCCCTTCCTGATAAAAATTTCATAACACAGTAAGGTTATTTATATCTGAAAAGTTCTATATTTCTATCATTACAATTTTTCATGTCAATATAGGCCAGCTATGGGGGAGGTATAGCATGACATTGCTTTATTAATGCTGACACTTTCCTGTGGATTGAAGGACTTTTTATCCTGTGTATATATAGAGGCATGTTATTAGCATTCAGATGTGGTTTCTCCATTGACTAATCCACTTCAAAATATTTGCATGAAATCAAATTTGCTTACTAGTCAGCTACATATAAAATATAATTTACAGACCTGGGTTCACATTACTGAAGTTTGGTTATTTGGAGCATAGAAGAATTATCAGTCAGTCTCATTACCAAAGGAAGACAGGCAGTGAATTCCACAAGCACTGTCACTTTGCCTGTCCTGAATTGATTTATACAGTGTGTATTTCAGATGTTTAAAAATATGTCGAACTTGGAGTCTTACTGATAGAGTTGGTAACATTAAGATTTGAAATTTGTCATTTATAAAATTTCATGAAGTGACAGGTTTTTTTCCTTATGAAATTTACAAAGTAAAAGTTTAGTCCCCATTGCATTTGAACAAATCTGAGGCTGACACATAGTTATCAAAATAAAACATATGTAATTTCTGCAAAAGCTTATATATAAAAATGTTTAAATCACAATGGCAACTTAAATAATTATAGTACCTTTTTATATTATAATTGTTTTTTAACATAAATGATTGTCTAGATTGATTATTGTGCTTTGTGGAAGTGTCCAAGAAATAGCCATATTGATATCTTACTATGTGCCAGTATACTTCTGCACTCTTTCCAAGTATTAATTCATATTCTCCTTAAAACAAATTTATAAATAGATACTATAATTATCTGTTTTAGAGATGAGGAAACAGCATCATGGAGATTAAATAATATGCCCAAGGTTGCAAAGCAAGTAAGAGGTGGAAACAGGATTAATGTACAAGCACAGTCTAATCCTGACTATTCATAACACCATGTGCTATGGGGCTCAACGGGAACAGAATCTGAGCTGTTGTGAAGATAGAGGGGAGATGAGAATCTGGAGATTAAAACTGAGCAACTTTTTATACTCCTGTGTATGTTTCTGTCTAGTGGGAGAAATCTGTTTTTAGTGGAGACTTCAAGCAAAGAGGTTTACAGCATTCTCATTGTGAAAGCAAAACTGCAACCTCAACCAAGCACACCGAGAAGCCATGTAAAGCAGGCAACATTACTATAGCACATTGGAATAAAGGAACATTTTGTTTTCTAGTTGATAAAATTGCAAATAAAACATAATCTTTGAACAAGAAAGCAATCAAACTGGGTTTGGGGGACTAAATATGAGGAGGAGCCAGCGGTCCAGCCCAGCCTAGAGGGAACAAGAAGATCTGCAAGGCCTAGAGCTATGCAAAGCAGAAAAGAATCCATCAGGTTCACAAAAATATTGCTGATCTCCCCTCATATGGAGGAGGATTTTTACTAGGTTCTTTGTTTGTTTGTTTGTTTGTTTGTTTGTATGATTTAAGGGAGAAGGATAAAATTTTGCATTAGAACCTTACGTATGATGTTTCTGGTTTGCTTATTTGTTGTTTTTGCCTAAATATAATACAATTGTAGGTAATTTTCATTTCTTAAATTGAACTTGATCATTCTCAAATAATCACTTTTATGTTTTGTAAAGGATTAGAAAATTAACTAGTCAAGACTTAAATGATTATTAAGTGTTACTTGGCTATCACAGAGGGAATAGTAGTATATATTTATTAAAGAATCTGAATTTATGTTTCTAATATAAATTTATGTTTCTAATATAATTTTCTAATGAAAATTTCATTTTCATCTGTTTGCAGCTATTTAGCATCATCTTTTACATTTAAATGGTAATTGTCCTTTAGTGCACACAGAAGACTTTGGAATTTGTTTTAATTTAAAATAATAAAAACATTAAATATTACATTCACTCCTAAATATTATTTTAATTTTCTCTTTTATCTGTTTATATCTGTTCTTCTGCTTTCATGCTTTTCCATTTTGTTTTATATATCACCCACGTTCTCACTTCAGATAGCATGATCATTTCAGTATGCAATCACATCTCAGGCATAACTTAGATAATTTTGTCCAGCTTTCTTCCCCAATTCTTGGAAAGTGGTTATGAGATGATTCCAGATTCAGAGTCTTCCTCAGCCTTCTCATCAAGATGTTAACAGTTAGAAAATTAAAATAATCAAACTAGTTTTCTTTTTTATTTCATATTCAACCAACTAGCTTTCTCTGTATTTTCTGCTTTCAGTTGTGAGAATAACTAGTAAATATATTTATTTTGTCCACTTGTTGCCATTTATTGTACTAACTGAAATAAATTAGAATTGTTTTATATGTCAACTAAGCCAAAAAAAAAAAAAAAAAGCTTTTATTTTCTATAAGGGCAATTCTGAAATTTAAGAAAAAAAAAAGTTAGAAAATAACCCTGTCCTCACAAAGGGAGAATCATCATTAATTTTAAATGGCAAAATATGGACTTTTTTGAATCTATAATTCTTCAGAACAGGTAGCTTGAAATTGCTGATTCTGTCCATTTGGTGGGTGGAACAATGACCTCTGGTGCACGAAACTTGCACATTCATGAATTTCAAATCACGTTATAGCTTAGCGGAATCTCTCATTGTCTTGAAATTGATGACGTCTGCCTCTGGCCATTTTAAAAAGCAGATAACAGGAAAGGGGGCTCATTTTTGTCTAGTTTCGTGTGCAGCCATAGGAAAAAAATAGCAAAATAACCAAGATATATAATCATTTGTATATAGCTCAAAAATGTTAGCATATTATTGTAATTTTGTGTAGGCAGGAAAAACCACCTTTTTGCAGACAAATTGGGGCAGATGTTGACTTCAGCATTATTGTACTAGGGAAATAAACGGTGTATATAATAGTCTTGATATAAATTCTTAGATGTTTTAAAACTGCATTTCCTCTACCACACATGCATATTTTAATGATTCCCCATTAGTTTTTCTTCAATATAGATACAATCTGTTAATCTTTAAATTATGTTTTTGGTGATTGAAAAGGAAAAGTTCAAAATCAAGATGAACATCTTTTGGCATATACTTGGAAATATGAAAAGGTCCTTCAAGTGAAATTGATGGGACAAGCTAAAACGTTTTCCTTTATATACTAAGGATATCAACAATATCCTGTCATTTATACTGCCAATATTTTTTTCTTAAATTCTGGATTCATGTTTCATGTAACAAAATTTAATCCAGGGACACCTGGGTGGCTCAGCCGTTGAGTGTCTGCCTTCAGCCCCAGAGCGTGATCCTGGGGTCCAAGGATGGAGTCCCACATCAGGCTCCCTGCATGGAGCCTGCTTCTCCCTCTGCCTATGTCTCTGCCTCTCTCTCTCTCTCTCTCTCTCTCTCTCATAAATAAAATAAATAAATAAAATAAAATAAAATAAAATAAAATAAAATAAAATAAAATAAAATAAAATAAATCCATATTAAGCTAACATGTTGAGACTTTAACTGGTTGATGACAAAAAAAAAAAACATAAGAAAGGCAAGGGAAAATCAAAACAAGTAAAATATAAAAAAACAAAGAGGTATATAATGAGGTGGTATTTCAAGTCAATTTTAAAAAAGGAATTTTTATTAAGCAACATTCCAATGTTTATAAACCAAAAAGTAAAAATTGACTGTTATGCTAAATCCCAGATGATACAAAGATTTAAAGAATAAAAAAATGAGGAGTCTAATAAAAACATAAGTAAAAATTAATAAAATATGGGCTAAGAGGTCAGCATGACCTCTAAAGGAAAATTGATTTAGTAAAGGAATAAAATATTTAAGTACGTAAATTCAAAATAGCTAAATGTTAAAACAGTAGCAAAATTAAAAAAGATGGCTGTCAAAATTCGGCAATTTGGTACAATATTTTGTTTGTGTTTTTGTTTTATATTTTGATTACCACAGCTCAGTCCTGCTGTTTCAGGAACTTATCACCATATCACTTCTAGTTTACATGAGGACATCTATTGGATTTTATTTTCTTTTCTAACTTTTTTTCAGAAGATATTTATTGGGTACCTGTTCTGTACTATATACATTGTTCAAGACACCAATGATGCAACAGTGAACAAGAACAACTCCTTACTTTCATGAAGCTTACATTGTAAGACATACAGATTATAAATATACATGCATTTATCCTACTCTAGCTTATCCTGAGTTTACCTTGCTATTCGCAGTTATTTGGAGAAGGCCATTACATTTGAAGATTTAAAATTTTTTTGGGAAATATGTATTTGGTCATGTTAGATATTTAAGTACATGCATGCTTGCTTAGGGGTTTGCTGCTCTTGTTGGCCATACCATGATTTGTTTTTGCTTCATGTTTTCCTCCTTACTTTCCTATTTTGACTGATGAAATTTTGTTTGTTACGTTTATATCATCTTTATTGATTTTGAGACTATGGCCTGTGTTTTATGATTTTTTTTACATTTAACTACAAATATTAAACAAAATACAGTTATTGATAGATTTATACCTTTTCTCAACAAGTTGTGGGTTAGTATACTTTGCTCAAATTTTTCTCACTATACTCAGATAAAATTGCCAGAAATATTTTTAATTTTAAGAAAAAAGTGTTGCTATTCTTTCGCTCTTCTTGCTTATACTCGTGTTTAACTTACCATTGTATTTTATCAATAATACTCTCTACTATTGCTTATTTCAACCCATTACTTCCATAGAGTCAATTGTCTTCTTCCTATAGTAGGTATCTTAGTAGGGTTGGCAAGTAGGAAGCCATTTAATTTCTAAAAATTACTTATCTCTGGAGTACCTGGGTGGCTCAGTTGTTGAGCATCTGCCTTTGGCTCAGGTAGTGATCCCAGGGTCCTGGGATCGAGTCCCACATCAGGCTCCTGGGAGAGAGGCTGCTTCTCCCTCTGCCTGTGTCTCTGCCTCTCTCCCTGTGTGTCTCTCATAAATAAATAAATTAAATATTTAAAAATAATTAAAAATTATTTCTTTCTTAGTGTATTTAAAATCTTTATTTTAATATTTAATATTTCTGAAGAGTAATACACTGATATGTACACATCATCCAACTTCAGTTCTCATTCAAACTTTCACATTTATATCAAAATACAGTTTATCTGGAGCGCCTGGGAGGCTCAATCAATTAAACACCCACCTCTTGATTTCAGCTCAGGTCATGATCTCAGAGTCCTGGGATCAAGCCTGCATCAGGTTCCACACTTAGTGGGGAGTCTGCTTGAGATTCTCTCTCCCTTTCCCTACTCCCTTTGCTAGTGATCTCCCTCTCTGTCTCTCAGATAAATAAAGAAGTCTTTTAAAAATGTATGGTTTATCTGGGTATAGAAAACTAAGTTGATTATGATTTTTACATATGCTTTTGAGGATACTTGTTGTCAGACAAATTAGTATTCTTTTGTGGTTAATTTCTCGTTTGCCTATGGATCTTTTACAAAATATTTCTTTATACTTGATGTGCAACTTAACTATGTTATGTATAAGTGTGATTTTTAAGATATATTCTTTAATACACATGGATGGGATTGGAAAGATTCATGATGTTCTTTTTTTTAGAAAAAGTGTGAAACATTATCTAAATATAGGATTTCTGCTTTGTAAAGTCAACTTTCTTCTAGGGATATTTTTGGATTTCTATGTTATTCTTTCTTATTTCCACCCATTCTTGAAGTCTGCTATATTAGATATTAATGAATATGCTGGTAAAAATTCAGGAATGTTTTACCAGGCTGGTGCTGTGAAATATGGCAGACAGTGACCTATACTTACACCAAAGAATGTCTCAGTTAATGCTTAATAACCTATATATTCACATGATTTGTAAAGTTAATAAGGATCTATTGATTTTCATTCTTTGTGTTAATACATGTTGTAGATTTGTTTTTATTTATTTATTTATTTATTTATTTATTTATTTATTTATTTATGATAGTCACAGAGAGAGAGAGAGGCAGAGACACAGGCAGAAGGAGAAGCAGGCTCCATGCACCGAGAGCCCAACATGGGATTTGATCCTGGGCCTCCAGGATCGCGCCCTGGGCCAAAGGCAGGCACTAAACCGCTGCGCCACCCAGGGATCCCCATGTTGTAGATTTGAATTATTTCTCTAGAAATTGAACACATACTTAAGTGCAGGTGAATAACATTAAATTTTTATACTATAATTTTACATTGTACTGTCATGGTGTTATATAGGGAAGATTATTTAGAAATTCATTCAAATAAAGCTATAGAATTAATTTGGAACAAAAAATATTCTAGGAACATCTATGGAGTTTATCTGTAGTCAGATTTTGGTGGTATTTGTATTTTTGTTCAAGGAAGACATTTTTTTTAAACCCAAAATATTTATATCTTGATTCTATATTACCAGTTTAAAGTTATAAACTGTCTAATTCTCTTTGGCTACAATTATATTATTTTTAAATTCAAGAATAAGATGGGGTACATTTTTTATTTTAAAAATTAGTAATTCTACAAACATTCATCGAATGCCCAGTGCATGCTTATGATATAAAATTAAGAAAGGAAGCTCTCTATTTTTATACTGTAGACATCATTGTTGAAAGAAATTGATGGAGTTACTGTTCTGGATAGTATAGTGAGATAAGAACATAATGGATAAATTCCAAGAAATATAATAAGTAAATCAATTTTAGGATTAGAAAATATTTCCAGAAATATGTACCATTATGCCAAATTTTACAATGTAGTATAGTATGAAATAAGTGAGGAAGATTGTTTTGTTTTGTTTTAAGATTTATTTATTTATTTGAGAGAAAGAGAGAGAGAGAGAGGGTATAGGGAGGGACAGACGGAGAGAGTCCCAAGCAGACCCGGTGCTGAGCATGGAGCCCATCCCAGGCTCAATCCAATACCCCTGAGATTAGGATCCCATTGGAAACCAAGAGTTGGAGACTCAACCAACTGTGCCACCTGGGTGCTCCAGGAAGATTATTTTAGGCAATAGGTATAGCACCAGCCCAGAAAATGAATCACATTTAAAATCTACACATCATTTGCTGACCCTATTAAAATATGTAGAAGAGTAGTAGACCATGAAGCTTAGAAAAGCTGGAAGATCAGAATAGACTTTCTACAGTTTCTGCACATCTCTCTTCAGAATTATATACTTATGTTAGGCAGGAAGCTAGGCATTAGTGACAGGAGCATGGGCCTTAGATGGCCTAGTAAGAGCCCCACATGAGAACATCCCAGGGACTACCCCATTCTACTCCTCCAGCAGTCTGTTGGTGGTTAAAGTCTAGGCAGAGGAAGAGTTAAATTTGTTGTGCTTGTTGCACTTATGCAGCAAGCAGCCTCTAGCCCTTATTTGACCCTTGCTAGTAGAATAGAAATAATGTTGCAGTTTCCTGCCTTGAGGCATTTCAACTGCATCATGGGAAAGGACCTGCATAGTTGGCTAATTATTACATAATGCAGGCCTGTCACTCAAATGATGAGACCTTAGGACCTGCCAAAAAGAAAAATAATTGATATAAGCCCACACCCTGGAGTTTCTACAGCCATTTTCTCTCTAGTCTGGCCAGCAGCTTCCTGGGATTGTAATTTAATAAAACTTTGTTTTGCTTTACTTTTGTTTCCCTGTCCTGCAATTCTTTACTGTGGCAGAAAAAACAACAACAACAACAACAAGGTTTTTTTTCTTCTCCATCTAACTCTCTGTAACACTTGAGGTTCTTACCTATGTATCTATCTCTTCACCTTTCTCTCTATCATATACCTGTATGTTAGTGAGAAAATACCATGAAGTGATGTTGGAAGTCACTTCTCTGATATTCCCCTCATCATTCTGTTTTATCAGTTAACTTTACAGTCTCATTTTCATCTAGATTCTTGAAATGTCCATATACAAAGTGATTTATATGATATCCTTTTATTTTAGTTTTATTCTCATATTATCTTCCTAGATTATATCTGTTCTGTTTGGCTTCAGTTATCACTTGTCCAGCTCCCAAATAAATCTTTTAGTTGAAATTTTTATTCTTATGAAATATTTTTTTCTTTTCTTCAAACCCTCTATCCAGAAAATATCACAGACACTTGAAATCAAGTGCTTCTCAGAATGAACTCAGCGACCCCTCCCCTTGCCACAATGTTTCAATCCTTTATCTTAGGAAAAGCTGGAGGCCTAGGTTATGTCTACTTAAGCCTACTCTTTCAAAATTTTATTCATTCTTCTCACTACATCACATACCTAATTAAATCATTACCTCTGCAAAATCCATTTCTAAGATCTCTTTTAAATCTTCCTATAGATTGGATCTTGGCTATCACTGCAGTAGTTTACTTCACCTTCTGTTTAGCCCTCCCTTCTCTCCATTCCTCAATTTTCTTTGTGAAAATTTTCACAAATTTTCTTTTGTGAAAATTTTCTTTGTGAAAGCACTATAAAGTGATTTTTCACAAAGCAAGCCCTTAATGACCACCCAATAACATCATAATAAGGTCCCCCAAATCATTTTTTGCTTTGTGTCATTAAATATAGCATACACAGAAAAAAATACAAAACAAAAATACCTTATATAATAAATAATTGGAAAATGAGCAACCACCTAGTCACTCTCCAGGTCAAAATCAGAAAATTACTATAACCTCAGAAGCTCCTAGATTAGTTTTTTTAACCAAATAAAACTTTCTAGTCTCACAGATAATGGCTAGCTCAGATTTTAAGATAATATTTACTTATTTCCCATTGTAGTCTTGTCATCTAAGCTGAATCTCTGAATAATAAAAACCCAGCTTTGCCTGATTGAACCTAGACCCTCTACCATGGTGTGAAATTTTCATATAGCATTTTTCTTTCTTGGGCCTCAGTATCTTTTCTTTAAATCATAGACAATGTACAGAACTAAAGTCTAGTGTGATTATTAAATAAAATATTTTTTTTAAGTAGCCATGATTTTCTAGATCTATAGTGCTTATTATTGATGTCCCCTGATATCTTTTCCTAATTAGTGAGCTTTTCATCCATGGAAAACTAAAGACATTTTTTTGTGTGTGGTAATGCGGTGTTTCTAGGAGAGGCTAAGGTCTTTTTTCATATCCATTGTTTTCAGTGACATCAACTTTTCCAAAAATGCTTACAACTTTAACTTAGATTAGTTTCCTCTGAAATTTCTCACTTGTAGAATTCAGCTGGCTCAGAATACAGAAAGACCAAGCAATGAGGCTATTTACTGAATAAATGAAGATTTCTCCTCACAGAGCAAAATCCTCAGTCTTTATATAGTATTCTCCACTCAGCCCCAGGAATGTTTTTAACTCTGACTTTTCACCCCAATCCTATTATCCATTCTGCCTAGAAGGGAACATTTTTCTACCAAGGGACAACTCCAATAAAGATTATGATTCTGAGGAGGCACTGTAGTTGCCCCCAACTATTTGCTTTCATAGAACGTTTAGGGAACTAGTACTCACACCTAGGGACTTCATATAATAAAATTTTTAAAAATTCCCTTCCAACATATATATCCTTAACACTTCAAAAATGTGTAGATCATGTCCATCTACTGTCAGATCTTACACAAGCATGGGAAAAGGATATTAAATTTCAATAATCTCTTATTACAATAGATGTGCATTTGATGTATCTTCCTGTCGTTTAATATCTAGTGATTATGTATTTTTTTAAGTTATAACCAAAGTATAGCTAAGTCTTTACTAGATCCTGTGTCTCATATAAAAGGGGCACCTGGGTGGCTCAGTGGGTTAAGCGTCTGCCTTCAGCTCAGGTCATGATCCCAGGGTTTGGGGTCAAGCCCCAGATCAGGCTCTCTGCTCAGCAGGGAGTCTGTTTCTTCCTCTTCCCCTGACTCTTTCCTGGCTTGCACTCTCTCTCTCACTTCCTCACTCTCTCTCTCAAATAAATAAATAAAATCCTTAAAGTAAAATAATCTAAAGATTTTTACTAATGATGCTTTCTTGCCAAATTTAAAATGATTATTTCATTTTCATCTCTATGGTGTTTGCAACTTTATCATGTTTGAGCTTTGCTTGCTTTTTTGAAGTTCACTTCTTTGACATAATCTTTTCTTTTAATTTTTATTCTAATCATTTTTATATTTTCTCTTGTTTCTTCTCCACCTCGAAAGCAGTTGAAGACCAAAGGGACTTAATACATAATCTCTATAATGTGTTTTGTCAAATCATTTATTCTTCCTATTGATTTATAAGAAAAGTTTTAAATTTAAAAAAGACGTCACTGTTAAGATTTTTAAATGTAAATCCTAGGAATTATCTCTGTGCAACTTAGAAAAAGATTTATGTAGAGAATATTATGTATTTCAGAAATCTTAGAGGAAAAAAAAAATCCAGAACAAAGGGAAGTTAGGAAGTCAGCATTGCAGCCAAAGCTACACCTGTGAGGTCACTTAATCATGGGCATTGTAGCTGCTGCCTATGGATGCTGAATATCACTGTTGCTTTAGAATGAATAATAAATTGTCTGCCTTTCTGTGTTACTTACATAATATAGCAATATTACTCACATTATTATCATTGTAAATTGTCTGGAGCACTCTGCTCCATGCAGGCATCTAGAAACCCAGACTCCTTCTCTCTGAAGACCTGCCTTAGCCTGGAACCTTAAAGACTTTTACTGAATCAACAGACAAAAGAAGGTGAAATATTAAAGAATATCACAATATAACAATTTAGTTTTCTTTTTAATCCAGTAGTGACAGTGACTTAAAATACTGGGGCCAAGATTCTAATCTGGAACTTATGTTAGTAAACATAAGAAAAACTAGAATTTTTTTAATAAGTTACCAAAAACAATTTTTAATAAACTTTTCACCAATTTGAAATATCATTATCACATTAAAACTCATACTGTTGAATCTAATTTGACTTTTCTATTTTGCTCATTGTTTTTCCTGTTTCCAGTAGTTTTACTCAAGTGTCACGATGGAGTTTTAGGAATATATTATAGTGGGTGGCTTCTGGGCAGGTAAGGAGTTCAGTGGATCCTCTCCTGAGCAACACTGTTTTAACTGTGAAAATTATTTTTTAAAAAATATTTATAGTCTCTGGAATCTGTCGTAAGGGCATACAGCAAATGGAGAAATCTTCACTTAAGAAAATCTGCTACTTGTTGGTAAGAATAGCAACAGTCTGTGGTATTTGAATTACAACCTGCTACCTTATCCCACCCACTCCCTCAGCTCCTTGTTACTAAAGCTCTGTACCCAGTATGCTCAACTCCAGGCAGGTGCAGGATCTGTCTTCCTGGAACCTAGTATGAAGTGACTCTCTCTCTCGGGAGGGCCAGGCTGCCAGTGTTGTTTCTCATATGTTCTAACCTTATGCTGTGGGGCAGGCATGGTCAAGAGGACCAGCCCTCCTTATCCCCACCCAACCCCTTAGATGCAGCAGCATGAGCATTTTACTGTCCCAAGAGCCCATGATCCACTTTTCTCTTAAATTTTAAATAATTGACCAAATAGAACAATGTTTTTCAAGTTTACACTTTTTTTCATTTAAAATTGTGTTTTCTTCAGAAAATTTATTTCCATTATAAAGGTTATTCCAAGTAGATACAACTTATGTTTCAATTAAGAGTTTTCTTAATGATTTTTAATTGATTATAAGCTACTTCAGAGAAATGTATTGACTCTTACCCAACCTTTGTAGTTGGCTATCTCACTGAATTTTATTATCTTCTTCTGTCTAGTCATTGGCTTTACTTTTTTGTTATTATTTCTAGTCATAAGACATGAAAGCTTAGATCACTGATTTTTTTAATACATGCATTTAGATGTGCCAATCTCTTTAATTCTGGCTTTAGTTGCAATTTATACATTTTGAAAGTCCTATTTTCATTAACTTTTAGATCAATATTTTTCTAATTTCCATAATGATTCCTTATATTTAAATTTGGGTCATTTTTAAGTGTATTGTTTACCAAATACTTGACAATTTTTTAAAAATAGTATTTTTACCATTTTTATAAATATGAGAAAACCTTACATATATTTAAATGTTATACCCTGCACCCATCTTTTCTGCTATTATTTTCATATATGTAATCTCTGCATGTATTTTGAAGCCAGTATTATAATAATGTCATTTTAACAGTCATTTAAATGATGGCTGTGTGTCATTATTTACCTTGTCAACACTTGTTTTATTTCCAGTCACATATTATTTTTCTTCTTTCTGTGCAGATCTGTTGGTTCTGAACTCCCTTTTTTTCGTCTGTCTAAAAATATCTTTATTTCACCATTATTTTGAAGGTTATAGCATTCTGTTATAGCATTCTGAGTTGGCATCAAATGCTATATCTGTTATAGCATTCTGAGCTGGCATCAAAAAAAATCCTTCAGCATTTTTTAAAGGTTTATTTATTTATTTGAGACAGAAGGAGATGGGGAGACAATGAACCTGGGAGAGGCACAGAGAGGAAGGGAGAGGAAGAGGGAAAGATCCCAAGCAGACTCTGAGCAGAGCATGGAGCCTACCTGGGTTGGATCCCGTAACGCATGAGACCACCCCCCAAGTCAAAAGCAAGCACATGTGGTTCAAGCAACCGAGCCACCCTGGCATCCAGCATTTTTCAGTATTTTAGAGATTTTATTCCATTAGCCTTTGGCTTCCATGATTTCTCTTTGAAAATCTGTAAACTTTTTTTTTGAAGGCTTCTGGGAGGCTTAGTTAGTTAAGTGGCTGCCTTGGGCTCAGGTCATGATTTCAGGGGTCTGGAGTCAAGTGCTGCATCTGGCTTCCTGTTCAGCGGGGAGTCTGCTTCTCCCTCTCCCTCGGCCCCTCACCCCTGCTTGTGGTCACTTTCTCTCTCAAATAAATAAATAAAATCTTCAAAAAAAATAAAATAAAAACCTACGGTATTTACCACAACCACTCCACATTGCCATTAAATTCTAACTTCTTAGCTCCTTTAGCAGTGAATATCTGCTAAAATTTCAGTTTTTTTAGCCTCTCTTGCTTTTGCAGCAGTTTCTTCAAAGGAAGATTATAGATTTTTGTGAACACTCTCATGATTTTCTCTTTTCTTCAGACTTTCCCCTCCATTCCTAGCCACTTTGACTAATCCAGTCTTCGGCCCCTGCCCAGTGTGGCTGCCAAGAACTATATTACCACTTAGCAGTTGATCAGTGGCCTCAGGCAAAATACAATGGTAAGGTGATGTTCACTTTCTTGTGATTTCATTATCTTTTCAGTATCAGTCTCTCAAATGTTCCATCTATTGATTTCTCAGAAATTCCTTTAATCAGGCATTCCTACATATTATACAGATGTCATAGTTGTTTTCGGTGGGATAGCTTCATCCCATGTAAAATCCTCTGACATGGCTAGACAGGATTTTTTGTGACATCCCCATTGGCTAGCGATTCAATCTGTTATCTTCTATTGTTTCTTAATGGACCACAATATTTTGAACTTTCCTCCATGATGATTACTTGAAATAAAAACAGTTCAATTGTGATTATTTTCTTTCACTTACTTAGTTTTAAGTTATGCAATGTCATTTTTTCCTTAAATTCATTTTTTCACACTTCTTCAATTTATCTCATTTTCAACTTCTCTTATATTTCATAATTTGTGTCTTGTTTAGTTTTCTTGCATGATAATCAATCATATTGAATTTTACTCTTTTCTGATTTAAATGAATTTATATTTAAAAAATATATCCCTTTTCTTTTATGTCCTTAGAGTTTTTCTTCTTTGGTAGAAATGTGAAAGCACTGGTCATTTGAATTTTGTTCTGGGTCTGAGGAATTTGCTATTTACTTGGCCAATTTGTGCCATCAGGCAGCAAAAACCACTGTAGGTGGAATTGTTTTCTCAGGATGTCATTTGGTGGTCTCTTTGGAGAATTACAAAAGAACATTTGTTATTAATCTCCTTCTCAGAGGAGAAGGATAAATATAGATTAACAGCTATGGGTATCTGATTTTTGAAGTGTTTTTCCAACCTGTTTCTGTTTGTTTCAATTCCTGTGCTACTAATGGTTCACAAGATTATAAAGATATGGCCTTCGTTATTGGAGAAAATCCTTGTACTGGGGATTGTACAATTTTTCTACATGAATTTATTTCATTGTTTATGGTTAGACTGATTCTGGACTATTTGTTTATAATTCAGTGTGTATTTTTCCCCTTCATGTCTGAGCCTTAATAATCTTTTGATGCTTCTCTTTTTTTTAAATAAAGATCACAGGACAGAATTAATTTTTTTTAAGATTTATTTATTCATGAGAGGCACACAGAGGCAGAAACACAGACAGAGGGAGAAGTAGGCTCTATGCAGGGAGCCCAATGTGGGACTCAATCCCAGGACCAGGATCACGCTCTGAGCTAAAGGCAGACGCTCAACTGCTGAGCCACCCAGGCATCCCTTTTGATGTTTTTCTGATGAAGATACCAAGTTAGAGAAAATAAAATATGTGTGCATATGTATGTGTGTGTGTGTAACACATATAATTACAGAGTAAATGTATCTATATTATATATATTTGGTATACATTTACTGTATAAGTATAAATATGTAAAGTATATAATGTATAGAAATATTTACTCTAAACTTTCAATAACCTATATATTTGTATTTATATGTAAATAAATACATATGGCTTTTAAAACTTTTTTTCTCATTTTTACATGAACCATTGCTATTTCTAAAATTTGGTATGGTTGGTAGATAAAATAGGTTTATAGTTTTCTTGTTCTGTATTCTTTCTACATTCTGACTGCACTTCCTGTATTCCTCCTCCATAATGAATGAAAGTTTTGATCCTTTGAAACCACCTCCCTTCATTCTTTACCATACCGTGCTGTAAGTACAGCAGATAAACCTGATGTCAGTGTCCTCAACTCCTTTCTCTTGTTTCAAACTATGCTGCATTTAACCCATATCCTCTGATGCCTATGCGATCTGGTTAGTCTATTCCTAGTTTAAGTTAATGAAAAGTTTTGTTTTGATTCTTTTTACTTTTCATGTGAAGGATTGAAGAATATTTTTTAAAGGTTTTATTTATTTATTCATGAGAGACACACAGAGAGAGAGAGAGAGGCAGAGACACAGGCAGAGGGAGAAGCAGGCTCCATATAGGGACCCCGAGTGGGACTCGATCCCTGGACTCCAGGATCATGCTCTGAGCTGAAGGCAGGTGCTAACCACTGAACCACCCAGGCGTCCCAGATTGCAGAATAATTAATTTACATAATATTTTTCATCAATTGTTACTAAAATTAAGTTTACCAAATTAAATTCAGGAAAATGCTATCATGTCGTTAGTTTCATCTCTACTTTCAGAGCAGAGCATGGAGCCTACCTGGGTTGGATCCCGTAACGCATGAGAACATTCCTGTTTCCTAATTCATTTGAGAGAAGAAGCAATTTTCTTCTGTTTTATGGTTAAATATGTTGCTCACTGCTTGTTATTTTTACTTTTCTTTATTCATAACTAGGCCAAGCATTTTCTCTTTTTTAAAAATGTTAGGTTTGCTAGATTCATAGTATAATAATAAATTTAAAATCAGCCTACAAATGTGAGTATAATAGAAAACAAACATATAAATAATTTTTAGTGAGTATTCCATTTCTGGCACACATGTATTCAAATATAATAGTTGTAATGTTAAGTACAGATTAAAAACTCCAAAAACTAAAAATATGACTTTACAATAACTTTTCTAAAATGTAAAAACTCCAGCTTTGGTTTTGCGTAGGCCTATGTTGTTTTCCTAGGGAATATGCTATAATGGCAATTAGAACTTGGAAACTCATGTTATATCTTATTTAAATGAAAAAAAAGTGGAACAAGACTGTTGGTCCGTTTCATTTTTACTCTATTTAAATCAGCAATTTACATTTAAGTATATGAATGAATGTCTTGAAATTCCAGGGATTTTTGCCAATAGGAAACTCAGCGTGCAATATATTGTTATGTTTAGATGCCAGCAAATCCATTTATTCATTTAGCGAACATCACAATTCTAATGTGAAATCAAGCAATATTTGAGGCTTTAATTAAATGGAAATGTGTTGTATTAGCTGAGGGAAAGAAACAAATTGGCTGTTACATATTCCAAACTATGAATGCTAGAAATAGTGTTTATTGGGTACTGTTCTAGACATCCCCCAATTCACACACTTGTACAATTGAGTTTAACCAGTTGAGTAGCTAATATATGTAGAAATATAAATTACTTGATTTATGAAACTTAAAAACAATTTTTATGGGGAGCCTGGGTGGCTAAGTCGGTTAAGCATCTGACTCTCGGTTTTGGCTCAAATCATGATCTTCTGGTTGTGGGATCAAGCCCCACATCTGGCTCTGCACTCATTGCAGTCAGCTTTAGAGTCTTTCTCCCTTTCCCTCTGCCCCCCCACCCCTGCTTGCATGTTCTCTCTCTCTCTAAAATGAGTAAATAAAATCTTTTTAAAAAATTGAAAAAACGTTTTTTTATCATTTTTGGTGGTCATGATTTGAGTTACAGGACACTTCTTAACTTAGTGAATGTCTTCCTGTTTTCATGATTAGCTTAACAAGATACTATATCTTAGATCTGAGGAAAAAAATAGGAATTTATTGATATGCTATGGTACTTAAAACTTAAGACATAAACTCTAGATCATTTTACTATCATTTGGTGAATTAAAAAAATTGTGGTACATTAAATAACAAGCACATCTGAAAACTTCTCATAGAGACTGTTTGCTGACAGAATTTACATAATGCGCTTACTATATTTAAATATACATAAAACTGTTCTCACCAGATTCCCTCACCTGCTTTAATTACAAATAATGACTGTAAGCATAGTCCATAACTAATTCCTCTTAAACAAAGAAACAAACTATCTTAGGCTTCTCATATACTTTATTCAATTTGTTAATTGAATAAATAGATTTCTTGGCATGTGATAATTATAGGAGTTTCCTTCCTCTAATTCTGAAATATTCTTCTACCATTTATTATTTTCATATCCATAGGACATGGCTCACCCTTTAAAAAGTATTTAAATCACCTGTCATTTTTTCAGTATAAAATGCTGAAGTGCTTTCCAGTATAAAGAAATTTAAAATAAGTTGTGGTGCCTTATAGTTAATTATGCTTTATGACATAGTTATATAGTTAGTATAGTTAATTATGCTTTAAATTTAATTTGAGTAAAATTGGCATGCTCTGAAAACTGGGACCACAACATTATAAATGCATTCAGTGCCCAGTGTACTAGTCCTAAACTTGTAGTACAGTCAACCAGTAAATGATATAATATTAGAAGAGAAATTTTATTGTCAGTTAATGAAAGGAGAAAGAGGGTGAAAACATTAATTTGTATTTTGTTTAGGGTCAGCCTGGAAGAAAAGAAAATGTTTAGATATGGAAAGTGGATTGAAGTTCCAGGCCTAATTATCTTGTTTCTGTGGGTTGCAGGACTAGTGCCAAATTTATCATTGACTTTGTAGAAGAGTTCTGAGTACAAATTTGACATAGGACAGCTGAAGCAATGAGAGAGGTGAAGCATAAATATCCCCAAACAACCTATTTTCCATATTGAAATGTATTTCTTCTAAGATGGGGAAGCTTTAATGAAGTTGAAGATGACTGCAAAATGCCTTACCTGACAGATGAAGCAATAAGCCCATTCCCTCTCTGCAGCTAAAAGCTTAAAATTACCCATCTGTCATCTCTCTAGTGGGTGGGGATTATAATAGAAGGCAGCAAGCCATCTTAATTACATAACTATTCCAGCTCCAATTATATATCATGTACAGTTTAAAATGCATTATCTCTCTACAATAAACTAAACATATAACAATGGCACTACTCACTTTTATCCTTGACATTTATATTTTTCCATTACTTATTTTTTACTTCTTGTTTAATGTAATATTTTCACACATTTTACCTTGATGACCTCTCTCTCTCTCTGTCTCCCTCTCTCTCTCTTTCCTTCTCTCTCTCTCTCTCTCTCTCTCTCGGTATTCTCAAGTATGCAATGATTATTTGCTGACAATTACTGTGCTTGAATCCATATCAATACATTTCATATGGGTTTTTATGAGGAAAAAGAAAAGTAGCAACATGGTGTAAATTTAGACTTGTTTTTTGTCTTGTTTTTTTTTTTTTGTAAAAATATGTTTTTGTCACTTTGCATAATAAGTCTCAAAGTATGGTATCCCAAGGGACTCCACGAGGTTTATAGACATTCATGTGATTTTGAGAGATTCCGGGTGATTTCATTCAATATTCCCCTTTTATATAATTGGATAGATGCTAGGTGTCTAAACATAGTACTATTTTGTTTTTTATTTCCCTTTCACTTGACCCACTTACACAACTCCCATAGTTGAATATGTGACAGGAATATTGAGTTAGGTAGGATTAAGATAACACTCAAGAGGGAACTTTTAAATTTTCTACATTAGAGAACATTAGACAGAGACATTCTGTCTAAACACCAGACTTCTCTTGTTTTCAGTGAGAAAATGTAAAAACTCAAGACCTTGCCATTTTTATGTGGCATTTTGTTTTAATATGGGAAAAAAATCTCCCAAATATTTGTATCAGTTAGTTATCCCTGTATAACAAACTCCAACAAAACTCAGCCACATGTAACAGTAAGTATTTGTTTAGCTCATGCTCCTGAGGACCAGATGATCCAGGTAGGGCTCCTTACTACAGCTGCCTTGTCATGTCCTCCTCTGCCTGGGACCATGTTTAGTCTCCATATGTGGTGAACTTTGTGCCCCTCCTCTTTGCTCGGGTGATCAGTTTTTCCAGTGCAGATATTTAAGAATTAATTTGTTATCCAGTCGCCTCTACCACCTCTACCCTCACCTTGTACTAAATCAAACATTAGAGCCCATCGATTTTTTTTTCTTTGATATTCCTCAAAATTTTGGGTTTGGATTTTGTCTTTGTTTTTGTTTCCCATCTTACTACTATTATCTTTGGTCTACCTGATAGTATCTCTCATTTGATTTATGTTAAGAGTCTTATAACTGGTAATCCTTTAAGTGTAGTTTCTCTCCCAAGTTTGTTGATTATATATCCACATTATATTTTTAAATATTGTTTAAGTATGATTGTGTCTTTAAAAATTATTGAATAGGCTCTCAGCTTCCCTCAGGGCAAACTGCTGACTGGAACTGCTATAAAACGGATATGACATAGAAAATCCTTCTGTGACCTTTCGTTTCTTCCTTACCTCAGTACATCCAGCTTTTAGTTCTTCCCTCTCCCTCTCCCTTTCATAACAACCTGAGAAACATTTTATGTTCCTGCATGAAATTTGTCTAAATGCATTTGTCTAAATTTGTCATTTTCAACTCATCTCTTCCTCTTTCCAGGTACTTCCTTGAATATGTGCTCCTGCCCCCAGGAAACAGATCCTAAACTAGATAACATCTAATCCCTACTGAGAAATCATCTTAGGTTTAGCTGTTACTCCTTAAGAAAGGAGAAAGGCTCTTCCTAGTACTTCTAATAACACTCTGAATTTAGCCATTAATGAGGTAGTAGGTGTTGTGCAAAAATGTCATAATTCATTTCCGTATCAAACACTAGACTCTACATTTCCTAATATCACATCACACTCTTTCTTCTCTATTGCATATCATGGATAATTAATATTGAATTTGTTGACTATTATTGAATTGTGGAAAGTAAGTTTGAAGAAGAAAATAGACATTGCCTATTAGAGTAGACTCAAAATGAATTAGTTGCCAATTGTCATAAATCAAGAATAAATACTTGCTACACCAAAATACTGGCCAATATCCGTTATTGCATAGTATTCATGACTTTTTATTTTTGCCCATATTCTTACATAAGCATCATTTTTATACCTGTTCTTAAGGAGAACTTATATTCATTGCTATGATTTCTTAACTTCTAAACGCCTTTTTGATTACTAAGTCAACTCCTTGATGCACTGATGCTGACTACTTTAATCAACATTGAATATTTCAACTCTAGCAAATCTCTTTTAAAGTAACATGAAGTAGGGATCCCTGGGTGGCGCAGCGGTTTGGCGCCTGCCTTTGGCCCAGGGCATGATCCTGGAGACCTGGGATCGAGTCCCACATCGGGCTCCCGGTGCATGGAGCCTGCTTCTCCCTCTGCCTGTATCTCTGCCTCTCTCTCTCTCTCTCTCTCTCTCTCTCTCTGTGACTATCATAAATAAATAAAAATTTAAAAAAAGTAACATGAAGTATATCTTTCTATATATAGTATTAAAAAGATTTTTAAAAGAAGTTGTTAGTTGTACTTGTTAATGTAGTAAAACTAATAAAGATCAAAGATACAATGAGTGTTTCTATTATATGTTTAAGAAATCTTATTTCCTTAACTATTAACTCATTTAAACTGAATGACTGAAATAATGAATGGTGGGTAACTACTAAACCTTTACATTGTCCATTTTGTTATACTTTGGAAATTGAGCTTTCACAGAGTAAGAATTTTATTTATTTTTTGAATTATGCTTTTTTAAAATTATCTGTTTTCCTCTGGCATTAATTTCTTTCTTTTCTTTGTTTTCTTGTATATCCTGTGATCTTGAGGTTTCTTAATATTTTGTAACAAAAGAGTGCACTGATCTTCCTTAGATGCTCCTGGTGGTTTGATTCCTCAATGTTGTGTACATTGTGTTTGTTTTCCTCAGTCATCTTCTCCTCTGAGGGAGGCAACTACTTGAGAAATCCAGGCATTTTAGGATGACTCACTTAAAGGAATAAGATTTGCATTAGGCTATGTAGGAAGCAAGGCCCATAATAGATTGAGGGTCCCTTGCTTAAATACTAACTACAACACATCCCTGATGAAATAAAAGAATATCTGTTATTAACATGAAATGTATAAATTTAAGAGACAATTGAATTGCTCTTCATTTATTCCTTTGCTTCATTAAGATGCAATTTAGAATATTTTTTTATGATGGGCTCAAGTGTGTCAGCAAAGATTTTCTATGGTGACAAGAAGCAAGAAATACTTTATATTTTAACAGATATAATTCTAATGTATAAGGTATTGTAAAAACTATTCATGTGTTGAACAATATTTATAAAGCAACTATCTTATCCTGAGTAGTCTTTTACATGCTTGAGTTATATTGGTAAGAAAATACCTCCATATTGGTAATTATTATTTTTAAAAAATGACAAAGGTAATATGGGGAGGCAGAAATTAGGAAAAGTCTGTTAGAATGCTATGAATATAGAAAATAAACACAGCCTAAAAATTGCCTAGAGTAGTTTGATAGTTTTATACCTTTATTGATATGCCCAAAATTCCTTCAGTATAATTTCACAATGTGTTCTGCTGAAATTATTTTTCTCCAGTGCTTGGAAAATATCTTTCCAATGTGTGCTTCCAAACACATTCTTCTTTGTCATATTCCTAAGTTATATTCAAAAATCTGTATCAAGAGTTTTCTAAACACCAAATTTAGCATGGATTCAGAATCATAGAGTGACTGGCCTATGGCCAAGGCAATAAAGATGTATTATTTGGTAATGCACATGCACTAATACAATGTACTCTCTCCCCTCATTAAAATCTCCAGCCAATTGTTATTTTTCTTCCATTACACAAAGTAATCCAGACCTTGATCAAATATTCTATATGAATACTAATCCCCTTCCCTGGTCTGTCTCTGAATCAGTTGTCTAAAAAGGAGTTCCCAATTTATTTCTCATGAAATATTATGATTATGATGATTATGCCACTCTACTCTGGTTCCCATTCATCCATGAATCAAGTAAAATATGTTTTCCTTTTGTCCAGTGACAGCTGTGATTCTACTCTAGACATGCTTTCCATAGTTATCATTTCCCTTTTTTTCTACTTTTCCTTTAAAAATATTATTCTTTCATTCTGTGACATTTGTTTGTAGGTAATACCATTGTATCAGCGTTGGTAAAACTAAGATGGACTCAAGTCCTGGACAAGAAAATTATCTATATCAGGAAACTCAACTTAGTAGAATTTGTATTTTATCAAGGGAGAAAAGGTGTGAAACTGAAGAAATGAATAGGAGTTATTTCTTGAAACAATTCAGAGAAAGGCAAAGAAAATTATCAAAGAGATAAGAGTCAACTTTCTTTATGCTAAAATAATGAATAAGATTGGATAAAAACTATATGCATTTGTAACTTAATAAAATCCTAACATTTTGTAACTGAAGTAAGAGATCATTTTTTATGAATAATTAGGTAGTGTATATAACCAAAGTTAATGAAATATGCTATTAAGTTGTTGAGTCTCTCTATATTTACCTAATGTGTGTATAAGCATTTATGTGTGTGTGTTTGTGTGTCATGGACATATATTAAAGAATTTATCATATAAATATCATAAATTAGGTAAAATTATATAGGTATATCTTTAACATATCTAATGTGATTTGTTGTCAAATGCAGTATGCTCGTCACTTCATTTTTTTTTTCTTATTCTCTTTTTCTCATGGTAGTAACTTCAAGTAGTAAATACATAGTGGATAATCTAGAATGTAAATTTGCTTCTTAAAAATCATTGATATTATCCTGGGTTTTGGCTTATAATATTGTAATAAGTAAATCACAATCTTTGAGCTTTAAACACTGGACATCCTGCCCTACATCTTTTGACCTATATTTTTTGCTAGTGAAATTTTCATGCAAATCATTATTACAATTTCACTATTTTCACAATTAACCTCTAAAAAAGATAATGCGAAACATAATTCAAATTAATGATGAAAATGTCAATTTACTTTATAAATTTATTTCAAATTCTTCTGTAATGAAATTATAAGAAGATTTGCATCGACCAGGCATCTTGCGCTATTTTATGAAATGAACTTTAGGGGATAATTACCCACCAAATAATATTTTTTTCTATTTTGTTAATATTCAATTCAAAGATATACCAGAAATTTGCCTGATGAAACAGATATAGCACTCCTTTATTATAACCTCAGCATGGATACCAGAATATTTTCAATCAGAAAATTATAGGAGAAAGGAGAGCAAGGTATAAACATAATTAGGTAGTCAAACTGTCTCTATAATTATTTAGCCTCACCCAATTTTATTTTCTTTACAATTATAATGCTACTTAAACATGCCCTGGTGCACTTGTATTAATATTTCATGTATGTTTGGAACATTTACCTAATCCCTATTCCAGCAAGATACACAGCCAAATACTGAACCATCTGGGTTTCACAACATAAGGCCATGAAAACAGAAACGTGACTCATAAAATACTCCCGATCTTGAGATCTCAAAGACTAGTAAGAAAGATTATGTGCTCTCACTTAAAGATATCAAGTTAAAGTATAAGTAGAAACATGTAGAACATGTTATGAACACACATACATAAAAAGTTCAACTATGACTTTAAAGGAGGGAGAAGATTAGGATAATCAAGATAAGATAAATTTAATTGAACACATAATATTTGAGCCTGATCTTGAAAGAAAAATAGAAATTCTTTGGGTTACAGGAAGTGGATAAAAGAGCTTTCACAAATAATATTGTGGGCATGACTACACATCTTTTTTGTTTATTTTCTGATATATCTTGTATTTATTTTCTTATTTTTAAAAAAGATTATTTATTCATGAGAGTCACACACAGAGAGAGAGAGAGAGAGAGAGAGAGAGAGGCAGAGACACAGGCAGAGGGAGAAGCAGGCTCCATGCAGGGAGCCCGATGTGGGATTTGATCTTGGGTCTCCAGGATCATGCCCTGGACTGAAGGTGGCTCTAAACCGCTGAGCCACCCAGGCTGCCTGATTTTCTTTCTTTTCTTTTTTTTTTTTTATGTCAATTTATTGTTTATCCTTTTACCAATATTCAAACAGAGAGTAAAAAAAAAAAAAAAAACATTCAAAAAGATCCTCTAAAATAGTCAAGACATCTGTTTTACCTCAGGTCCTTTTCAGAAACTTGGAAATCAGGAGCCCCGGTATTCATAGAAAAGTTGTCTTAAAAATATCTGTTGTATCAAAAATAGTGTTTGAGGGTCACGACTTAGAAAGATTTTAGTTTAAATTTTATCTACAGCCTAGGAAAGCAGATGGTGGTTCTAAAGGAAAGATTCAACGAAAACTAGGAAAGTGCTGCTTCCAAATTTTTGACTCCTCAATTAGTATTATTTGTTGGAACGAGGCGTTGACAAAGCCCACTATTCTGTAATTATCATCCTGTCAAGTCTCTCCAGTTAAGACCAGCATGCTGCACCTGGTCCGAGTTAAAATATGTGTGTGGACAGCTATTATTTAAGTTTTTTATTTAAATTCCAATTGGTTAACACACAGTGTAATATTAGTTTCACAGATACAATATAGTGGTTCAACACTTCCATAGAACACCAGGTGTTCCTTGCACCAAGTGCCCCTCCTTCATTCCAATCACCTGTTTTATCCATCCCCCACCCATCTCCCCTCCAGTAACCATAAATTTGTTGTCTGTAGTTAAGCGTCTATTTCTTGGTTTCTCTCTCTCTCTCTCTCTCTTTCTCTCTTTTTTTTCTCCTTTGCTTGTTTTATTTCTTAAATTCCACATACAAGTGAAATCATATGGTATTTGTATTTCTCTGACTTCTTCACTTAGCATAACACTCTAGTTGCATTCATGTCATTTGCAAATGGCAAAATTTCATTCTTTTTTTATGGCTGAGTAATAATTCCATTCCAAAAGAATGGATAAAAAAAAGTTTATATCTCCCACTTCTTTATCCATTCATCAGTCAATGGACACTTGGACTGTTTCCTTAATTTGGCTATTGTACATAATGCTCTTATTCTTATTTTTTGAGGTGGAAAGTCATGAAAGTAATTTGTTGATCAATCTAGGATTCTCCCTTAAGTCAGAAACCCTAAATTTGTCAAGCCACCAATTTTTATTGCAGGGTAAATTTCTCCAGCAACTCAGCTACTAAGGGCAGGAGCCTAAAATGGAAATGTTTAAATGTTACCAATATATTCTATCTTGAGCAATATTTGGACAGTTGAAACTTGTTACTGATTTGGAATTTAAATCTAAACCAAGAGAACTCTGAAACAACTCAAGTGTTGGACTGTTTCATGAGAGTAGCCACAGTACCACAGCCTTTAAGGATTACAAGATCTATATTTAAAGTTGCCAGGATGCCTGGGTGTCTCAGAGATTAGGCACCTGCCTTTGGCTCAAGGTGTGATCCTGGAGTCTCGGGATCAAGTCCCACATCGGGCTTCCCACAGGGAGCCTGCCTCTCCCTCTGCCTATGTCTCTCCCTCTCTCTCTGTGTGTGTCTCTCATGAATAAATAAATAAAACTTGAAAGAATAAAAAAAAATTGCCTGCTAAAGTGCACTTTTCTTGCTTTCTAGAAAATATAATGATGAAAGGGGGGAAAAAACTATCATCTCTCTGAAACTGAAATGAATATAATTCTGATATGGTAAAGAGGAAAAGGCATTTGAGTTGATCATTCATTAATGTTATTAATATTGAATCTCTTTTCCATGACACGGAGACAGGCACTTTCTCTGTGCTTTCAGATAATTTGCTTTTACCTTCCTCTGCCACCTCCAGTCAATAGTCCATCAATATTTTATCATTTCTTTTCTACCACAGTACTCCCACTTATGGCATGATAGCATTCTCTAAAGGAGCTTCAGTAACTTTCTTTTTTGTCAGTCGACGTCATTTCCATTTTTTTGTGGATAAGTAGTGAGTATTCAAGTTTTCATTAACTAATAGTTACATATTGGTTACATAGACGTTTTCTAATTGGTCAGTCCTCAACTATTGCAAACAATTACTCTTTTCTCAAGCACTGAAACATAAGAATCATTTGTGTTACTTCCTCTAAAAAATGTATTTGCCTCCCTCTCCTTGAGAGTCCCATCAAATAAGTTTGTGATCTATATTTTATCAAGCACTGCAGGTGATCCTGATTCAGGTGGTATAGAGACCAGAGTTTGAGGAGCACAGTTACAAAATATAATATGTTGCACATTATTTTGGCATTTAGATTTTTTAAGGGATAATCTTTGCTTAATCCATCTTTAGAGTGTAAACTTCTGTAGCATGTTGAATCATTCCCTAGTAATTGTTTGAGGAACTTTGCTGCATAATAAAGGATACCAGCATTTGATATCTATCTCTTGGCTTATAGATAGAAAAATAAGCTTGGGTTTGGGATTCTCTCCCCTGCCACTTTTACCATCTTTATTTTTAAGTGTGGTTTTTCACCTCATTGCGGCCAATCACTGTGACTCCATGTACTGGCATCTTTTCTTTTTCTTTACAAGAAAATCCTGCTTATTTTTTCCTGTTTTATTGGGAAATAATTGACATCGCATCATTGTATAAGTTTGTGAAATGATTACCACAGTAGGTTTAGCAAACATTTGTCTTCTCATAGAGATACAATGAAAAGAAAAGAAATTTTAAAAGAAGAAAAGTATATTCTCCTTGCAATGAGAACTTTTCAGATTTACGCTCCTAACAATTTTCTATGTATCATACAGCGGTGTTGGCTATAGTCATGTTATACATTACGTCCCTAGTACTTACTGATTTCCTACCTGGAAGTTTGTGCCTTTTTTTGTGCGTGTGTGTGCCTTTTGACCACCTTTCTCCAATATCCCTTCTCTCCCCCCTCACTCTGTCACTGCTATCTTTACTATAAACAAGGCAATGATCATATGTATTCAGAGTCTCCTGTGCATGAGGCATCAGTAAAATCTGGAAGAAAGTAAGGTAAACATACAATGTCCCTGTCCTCATATAGATTACAATCTTGTGTGAGAAACAAACATAAGCAAATAATCGTGTATTTGATATAAAATATCATTGTGATAAGTACTATTAATGAAAAGTAGACGTGGTACTCTGATGTCATGTAAAGGAATAAGATTTGGGAAGGCAAGTTGTTCTTTCTAAGGAAACTAAGTATTCTGAGGGTATAAAAGTAATCCAGTTGGAGAGAAGAGAAACAAAGTATTATTCTAAATCTAGAAAACAATGTAATTGAAAGCCCAAAGAAATTAGATAAAACGAATGTGGCTTAAACAACATGAGCACAAGTGAGATGAACAGAAGATGGGATTGTTTTGGTCACTAAGGTCAAAATCATGTAAGCCCTTTCTCCTGCTCTCCCTCCTTCCATTCCTTTTTCTCTTCTTTCTTTTTATCTTCCATGTCTAGTTAGGGATTTGGACCCTAAGATAAGAGCAATAAGAACTAGGTGAAAGAATCTAACTATATAAGTGGCATGATGTGATTTAGCTTTGGACATACCAATATGGCAAAATAGATTGGAGATATTGTTAATCTGAAGGCGAAAAAGGGACCAGAGATATTAGTAAGAAAGACCTTGTAGAGGCCAGATGAGAAGTGTGTAAAAAGGGAAATGGAGAAGGATCAAATGAAAGAGATATATTTTGTAGATAAAATTGACAACCTGTACTGATTGGCATTCATCCTTGACAACTCCTCTTCCTCACCCATCTCCAATATCCAGGCATTTGGCCTACACAAGAGTATGCATAGAGAGGCCATTTGCTGGCCTGAGGAACATGGAGAGAGGGGCAGGTATAATGCTAGATTTAGAAAACAGAGCTCAATTTTGGAGAAATTAAATTTCAGATATTTGTAAGACATGCCAATATGGAGATTATGTGTATCTTGTTTTCCATAGAGCTCTGGCCTTGAGAAATTATTTGAGAAGTTATAAGTATATTTAAACAATGGAAAAGAATATAGTGCTCACCCAGACACCTGCTTAAGACATGGCCTTTGGCTCTCAAGTCAAAATCTAAAACATTTTCTTCAGGACCCCTTAGAGCCAGCATCTCTAAACTTGCATCATATGAGAACTATATCGCCAAATAGTAGAACAACTGAGGCTACTTGTGACCAAACAATTAATACCTTAATGCCCTTTGTAATGATGATCTCTCTCCCCATGAGGACCACAGGCTAAAGGGCACTGGGCCCTTTGAAACTGCCACTCTCTCTACTACCACATGAGCTGAGGCTGCATCATAAAATAGGTTTGGATATACTAAAACTTGCACTTTGAATGATTTTTTAAACTGAGGATTCAAATTTAGGCTCTGGTATGATTTTTAAACAAGTATCTTTAAAAAGGAATTAAGATCAGTATATCCTGTTTTGATTTTTTCCTGTAGATCCACCAGAAAAATATGGATTAACTGGGAAGGTGTTTGGTCTGCAATCAAGAACTAGGTAAAAAAAAGAAAAGGAATGCACCACCATGTACCTGAGCAATCAAGCTGGAGTATCTCTAGTCTGATTAGCTAGTGATATCCCAACATCAAGTCTGTGCTGTACCTTTTGTCTTTGACATGGGCAATATCTAATGTGGTGGGTCAGTAAGAAGAGCTTCTTGCCCACATTAGTACCAGAAGAGCAGGTTGTCTGAATGACTTTGAGTTTTAAAATAACCAAGAATCAAGTTTTATTTGACTTGAACAGACATTGTGAACAAACCCATAACCTTAACATGATCATACTTGTTTCATATATCATCTTCAATCTCAGTGTTACATGATATTAAGTTCATTTACTTAAAAAAACAAGATAATGAATACAAATAAGTTAGCGGTTCTCAACTCTCTTTTTCTTTTTCTTTCCTACTCTGGTTTATCCAGTCCTATTAAATCTAATCATTCAAGGCAGACAACCAAACTATTATTTCATTCATTCAGTCATTCATTTATTCAAAAGTTTTGTGTTTTGTTTTTTATTTTTTATTTTTTGTTTTGTTTCGTTTTTTAACTGAGAACTAAGTATAGTAAGTGCTAAAGATTCAAAGATAAATAGCATGTACCCTACTTTTAAAACTTTCAGTATTTTGGGGATCCCTGGGTGGCGCAGCAGTTTAGCGCCTGCCTTTGGCCCAGGGCGCGATCCTGGCAGACCCGGGATCGAATCCCACATCGGGCTCTTGGTGCATGGAGCCTGCTTCTCCCTCTGCCTATGTCTCTGCCTCTCTCTCTCTCTGTGACTATCCTAAATAAAAAAAAAAAAAAAATTAAAAAAAAAAACTTTCAGTATTTTAAAGTTTTCTAATTTCAATATCCAATTTGAGGGGAAAAATGATCAAAAGTAACACCTACGACAATAAATTATTTCTTCCCTTTCTATCATAAATGCTTCTATTACTGGGCCCTATTAAAGTGAGATGCCATTTATTGTATATTAATGAGACTGAAATAAATGCATGAATGAGTAAATGAATGCTTTTGTGGAAAAGCCAAAGGTCTAAAACAAAGTTTAGGATATTATGAAAAAACTTAGCAAAATATCTAAGTCTCAGGAAAGATAACTTATCATCATGGAAATCTGATTATGTACCTAGCTTTGAATTAGGTAATTTAAAATATTATTAGTTTAATACCAATACAATCATGAGGATAGATAACATCCTGTTTTACTGAGGAAACTGAGTCAACAAATTGGCCTTACAAAATAAAAAAAACAAAATCCAGTGTTGGAAGAAATATTCAAATCTGAATTGCTTAATGCATGTATATTCTTACTATATCCTTATTCTTCCCATGGATAGGATGGCAGAAGGATGTGCAGCACAGAATAATTACAGAACCTTAGAAAAGTGACTTAACATTTGTAGTGTTAGCTTTCAGTTTATAGCAATAACCTCCATTTCCTTTTGGAGCTGCTTTTTTTTTTCTTTTTCTTTCCATACCATATCTAAAGTTCTACTTCAAAGTCAACCAGATCTTGGATCATACACACCTTTGTGTTATTTCTCACCGATCTTCAATATAAACCCTGTGTTAATATAATAGATCAGTGTTCTCTCATCTGATCATACTCATACTGTCTGAGATTCTTCCCTGATAGTGTGTCTTTTGCTTAGAACATCTCCCATATCCACTCCATTTATTTTTCCAATTTTAGTCACTTTAGACACCTTTTAAAGTCAGTACCTAATTCAAATTATGTACACACTACCTTGACTGGTTTCACCCTTTTGTTCCATACTTTGAGAAGTGCAAATCAGGGAAACAAGGGTGTGAGTATAGAAGGAGTTATCCCAAGAACAATTGTGAGGGTCTTCAGAGTCAGCAGAACTATGTATTCCTAAAATGAACAAATGTCTGGAAAAAAATAAGTTTAAGATTTTTCACACAAAAAAGATATATGTATTAGTAATTACTGATTTAATATTTGGCTCCCTGGGAATATAACTTAAAACTGTAAGTTTCTAAATTTATACTTTTTTCTCTATGGTTCTCAAGACTGAATAATCAAGAGCTTAGGATCCATATCCAAGAATCTTTAAACTTTACCTTGTTTACTTTTGCATTTACAAAACCATGCTGCAACAAGAAATCAGTATGCTGCAGATCATGTATGTGTATTCCTTTATAGAGCTAATATCTAACTCAAAACAGTAAGTGCAATGCCTTTAAGAGCCATTACAAAGTAAACAATATTAAATACAGGAAGTGATGAATTGTAGTAGAAATGGTCAACTGGTTATGTTTTTTTTTTTTTTTTTGAATATATTGCAGAGGTTTTTTTTTTTTTTTTAAGATTTTATTTATTTATGATAGTCACAGAGAGAGAGAGAGGCAGAGACACAGGCAGAGGGAGAAGCAGGCTCCATGCACCGGGAGCCTGACGTGGGATTCGATCCCGGGACTCCAGGATCGCGCCCTGGGCCAAAGGCAGGCGCCAAACCGCTGCGCCACCCAGGGATCCCTCAACTGGTTATGTTTTTCCGTGTATCTCTGTTCATCTTATTTGTCAAATTGTGCTTATAAAGTAGTAGAAACACCTTCCCTTACAGGTGTTAGCAAGTTGTCTGGTTGTAATGATTTGCAATACCTACTAGGATTAGGGAAGATGAAAGAAGTAGCTAAGAATACCTGTTTACAGTTGTATAATTACTCAAGCCTGTTCAACATATTTTAAAAAATGTTCAAGCGCATAGTTTAATACTGTTTTCATTACGTAAAAATGAAAATTTAGTGATACATTAGAATCTTTACTATTCAAGAGTTCTAAATTAATATTTTTATCTATATGATGTGGTCCCTCTGGGTTCCAAGATGTTCTAGAAGTTCATTGGTGGGATAGTAGGAAGAGAGTTCCTGTAGTAGGAAGATCACTGATGAATACTGTAACTGAAGAGTAAGAAGACATTCCTATTTTATTGCCAAGACTCTTTTATTAGCAGAGCACTAAAAATGTTTATGTGACACTGGTATTATGGTATTATGATCTCATTCATTTAAGGATGATATATGGAGAGTTTATTATCCCTATGTGAGAAAATAGAAAATATATTGGTGTCTGCCTCTGGTTCCTGGCACAGAGCTCCTAAAACCCTTGTAATTTCCTAGGGTCGTAAGAATGTCTCTTGTTCTAAGGAGGTAACTCTTAGTGGGCTCCTGGATTACCAGAAAGACCAAGCCATAGGTTTTTTTAACGAGTACTTTAAGAAAATTTGAATATAATTGAATTGATAAAACAAGAAATCTAAGCAACCTTTAATTAAATGTTCCTTGTAAGTCAGATCATCTAAAAACCAGTACAGAAGGAAATAGTACAAATTAACCTGTAGGCTTTTAGACTCACTATATAATTAAATATCAGCTTTGTTTCCAGAAAGGTCATGATCAGAAAGCCTTTGGTCATACATATATGTGCTTTACAGTTTGAGAATTATAAAATCTGAACAGTAAATTGTAATTCTTTATTAATTTAAAATTAATCCTCCTCGAGCTGAGATGAGGCAGAAAGGAAAGAAAGGGCTTTCCTATTTGGCGAGTGCTGAATTACTTTACTTCGTGAGTCTAGGTGGTTTGTGTTGCCTGAGAGCCATGAGGAGTGCATACATCTGTATATGGATACATCTTAAACTAACCTCATTGAAGTCTATAGAAAAAAAAAAAGGCAGTAAATTTGGTAAGGGTGCATACTCATGCCCATGAATGACATATGGAAATAGTACTGTCTTCAATTAGGTCATTTACTATATTCTAAATTAAATACTTTTTTTAGAACATTTTCATCATGCTAAAAAAGAAGACCCATACCAATTAGCCATCACTTACCATTCCCTCCAAACCCCCCTCTCAGCCTCAGGCAAATACTAATCTACCTTCTGTCACTGTGGATTCCCTATTCTGGACATTTCATATAAATGAAATTATATATTATGTTGCCTTTTGTGTCTAGAACCTTTCAGTTAGCATAATGTTTTTAAGGTTCATCTATGTTGTAGCATGTGTGAGTGCTTAATTCATATTTATTGCAAAATACTATTCCATTGTATGAATATACCACATTTTAGTTATCTATTTATTACTTGGTGGACATTTGGGTTTTCACCTTTTGGCTATTATGAATAATACTGCTATGAACATTTGTGTTAAGATTTTTATAGTAAGTTGGTTTTTTAGATTGAAATATACTTGACTTATACTGTACGACATAGTGTCAGGCATACAACATAGTGCATGGACAATTATATAAATTATGAAATGCTCACCATCATAAGTATAGTTATCATACATAGTGCAATCTTATTGACTGTATTTCTTTCTATGCTATACTTTTCATCCCAATGACTTTTTATTTTTAGAGATTTTATTAATTTATTCATGAGAGACACAGAGAGAGGCAGAGACATAGGCAGAGGGAGAAGCAGGGTCCCTGCGGGGAGCCTTATGTGAGACTTAATCCCAGAACTCCAGTATCACACCCTAAGCCAAAGTCAGATGTTCAACCACGGAGCCACCCAGATGCCCTGACTTTTTTTTTTTTTTTAAGTAAGTTCTATTCCCAGTGCAGAGCCCAATGTGGGGTTTGAACTCACAACCCTGAGATTAAGACATGACCTAAGATCAAGAGTCAGATGCTTATTCAACTGAGTCACCCAGGTGCCCCTCAATCCTTACTTTTTAAAAAGATTTTATTTATTTATTTGATGAGCAGAGGGAGCAGCAAGCAGAGGGAGAGGGAGAAGCAGGCTCCCCACTGAGCAAAGAACCAACATTTGGCTCCATACCAGGACCCTGGGATCATGACCTGAGCTAAAGGCAGACACTTAACCAACTGAGCCAAGCAAGCAAGCTTCAATGACTTATTCTTAACAGGAAGTTTGTACCTCTTTATCTCCTTCACTTGTTTTGCCCTCCCCCCTTCCCTCTAGAAATCACCACTTGTTCTCTGTATTTATAAGTCTGTTTCTGTTTGGGTTTTTTTGTTTGTTTATTTGTTTATTGGTTTCATTTTTTTTTAGATTTCACATATAAATGAAATCGTATGGTATTTGACGGGCTTATTTTACTTAGCATAATATCCTCTAGGTCCATCTACATTGTTGCCAATGGCAAGATTTCACTCTTTTTATGAATGAGTAATATTCCATTGTATGTGCATGTGTGGATTTGTGTATACATACCACAGCACTCTTGCAACAGTTGTGGCCAAGCCTCTCAGCCAGCAACACCAGGCGCTGATCCCACCCACCAGCACATCCACAGCAGCTAAAAATATTTTTATTTAAATGCTAAATTTTACTCTCACCCTCCGAATTCTTATACATGATAATATTTTCATGTGGAATCCATTTGCATATTGTATTAGCTATTCAGAGTTGTTTTACATACTACACTTTGCTTTCTATTGTCTATTTCTATTAATGTTTTATATCTTCTAATGACAGGAAACATGTTTAAACAGTTAAACAGTAAAAATGGCTCAGTTATTATTACAACTATATTATAATTTTTTATGCTTCTTGATAGTAAAAGTAGAAGGAGCCCCTACTTATGCTATCAGGCTGATTAAATGATAAGTCATAGTGTGGGTAGTAGGTTCTATGTTTATCCACAGGCACAGAATAAACCTGCCTTGTAAAAGCCAAAGCTGCCTACCTTACTACACATTTAAGAGTTTATATAAGACACAGGGAGAATTTTTATGACTGATATAGTCATAATTTTGTGAATAGCTAACCATAGAGCTGAAGCAAGTTTGAGGTAGTTTTGTAATATTCTTGACATTTATGTTTCTATCAAGCATTATGGTATAAAAAAGGAATTTGAAACAATAATTTTCCTTAAAGAAATGTGATGACTAACTTTCCAAGCAAAAATAGCCATTAGAAGGGGGGAAAAAGTGTTCTGTGTTCAGGACAAATATTCTTTCAAAATGTGATATAATTGTACTCAACAGTATAAAACATAATGATTATCATAGACTGTCAGGTATCATTTTTGATTCATAGAAAAAAAGGAATTATGTTTAAACCACTTTTTCTTAAGCAATGGCCATGGTTCCCTCAGGGATTCACTTGATATATAGGGTAGATGCCCTGTGAATCTTATTTAATGTTTTTTGATGATAAAAATGAGTATGCTGTTTTAATCATTCAAAATATTGCATTACATTCTATTCCTTTGTTTTATGATGCCATCTATTTTAACATGTGTGATCTATATTATATAAGATTGGGAGTAGGGGAAATTAAAAACTCAACTAAATATACATCATTTTTATTTAACTTTCTGAAATTAACATAAAAGAACATTTTAGTGTAATAACCAAAGTTTTTATCAGGCAAATGGCAATGAATGACTTAGCAGGCCACTCAGAAGGCTAGGTGGACTTAAGTTTTTGTCAGTAAAGAAGCATAGAAGGTGGCAGAAGTAGGTGCAATGTTTTAACATTGCAGATAATCACAGGACCAGACAATGGCAGGACCAGACATTAGAATCCAGCAAGGTATATTGGTCCTTTAATTGCCAGGCTTTTAAAATGCATAGAAAAGGAGGAAGCATTTACCCCTCCATGGATATTATCTACAGCAATTAGCAGGGAGGTCTTTAGTCTCCAGCTATGCTTTCCTGCAAACTCAGCATTCACAATTGGGGAATACCAGCCCTTTTCCTCCTATAATTGAAAAGCTAAGGTTGAATCCTTATTCTTGCAGCATATGATGTAGTGGGAAAGGAGACTAATTCCCCACCACAGCATTCTACTTGAGTTAACTGCCTTAAGCACCAGGCTGTAGGAGGTTTCCATGGAGCTCTACAGAAGATCAGTTGTCTCTAGAGAAGTAAATTTATTCCTTAGTCAAACTCTCTCAGCCCAAAGTAGAACCTCTGTGCAATATTAGTCACATACATCACTTGAATCAGGAAAACATGTGAATCTAAGCAGTGATACTGGAAAGCAGGGAAGCAAAGCTAACAGTCTTATTTACAGTAGCTTCAAAAACAGTAAAATATTTACGAACATATTTCACCAAGGAGGTAAAAGATCTCTACACTTGAAACTATAAGACAATGATGATAGAAATTGAAGAAGACACAAATAAATGTAAAATATTTGTGTTCATGGCTTGCAAGAATTATATTATTGAAATGTCTCTATCATGATTCCAGTGGCATTTTTTTACTGAAGTAGAACAAACAATCCAAAAATTCCTATGGGACCATAAAAGACCCCAAATAGCCAAAACTATCCTAAGAAGGAATAATGAAGGGACGCCTGGGTGGCTCAGCGGTTGAGCATCAGCCTTCGGCTCAGGGCGTGATCCTGGGGTCCTGGGATCAGGCTCCCTGAGTAGAGCCTGCTTCTCCCTCTGCCTGTGTCTCTGCCTCTCTCTCTCTCTTTCTGTCTCTCATGAATAAATAAATAAAATCTTAAAAAAAAGAAGGAATAATGAAGCTAGAGGCATTATACTTCTTGCTTACCAACTACATTACAAAGTTATTTTAATCAAAATAATATGGCGCTGGCATAAAAAAAAAGACCAATAAACAGAATTGAGAACCCATAAATAAACCCATGCATATATGGTCAATTAATATTTGACAAAGAAGCCTCAAGAATACTCAATGGAAAAAAACATTTTTATAATGTGTTGAAAATTTTATTAACATTTTGTTTAAAAAGCTTTATATCTGTGCTATGCCAAGACACAGAAGGTTCGTAAAGAAGTTACTTGTTAGGGTTTGATTCTTGGTTTAGAAGTTGTGGGACTTGGTATTTTTGTTAAGTGGTTTAAGAATTCTTGATCTTGGTCCAGGGCTGGTAATATTGTACCACCTTCTTCCCCACAAAAATGGTTCTCGATAATGTTGAAAGCAATCAGGGCAACCTGAGGATTCTCATGAAGTTGTAAAGCCTTAATTTTTATCAATGCCACCAATTTCTTGTATCAATCTTTTTAATAGTACTGGGAAAATTGGATATTCACATTTAAAAAAATGAAACTCTATCCCCATTCTATACCACTCACAAAAATTACCCTGATGTCAATTAAAAACATAAAACTTAAGACCAAAATCCATAAAACGTCTAGAAGAAAGCATAGGAAAATCTTGACATGGGTCTTGGCAGTAATTTTTTTGATATGATACCTCAAGCACAAGCAACAAAATAAAAATTATACAAATGGGAGTACATCAAACTAAAAAGGATGCAGTAAAAGAAATGGTCAGCTATATTAAAAAGCAACCTACAGAATGGAAGAAAACGACACATCTGATAAGAGGTTAATATCCAAGGTATACAAGGAACTTACATAACTCCATAGATAGATAGATGATGATAGATAGATATAGATGATAGATAGATAGATAGATAGATAGATAGATAGATAGATACATAGATACATAGATATGATTTTAAAATGGGCCGAGCAACTCAATGAACATTTTTCCAAAGATATCCAAAAGGCCAGCTGTACTCAATATCACTAATCAAAACCACAATTAGCTATCACCTCATGTCTCTTAGAATGGCTATCATCAAAAAGACAAGAGCTAACACATGTAGGTGAGGATGTAGAGAAAAGGGAACTCTTATGTTCTGTTGGTAAGAATGCGAATTGATGCAGAACAGTATGGAGGTTCCTCAAAAAATTAAAAATAGGATTACTATATGGTCCAGTAATTCTGATTCTGTGTATATATCTGAAAGAAATGAATCAATCTCCAAAATAGATATCTGCACCCCCATGCTCATTACAGCATTACTTAAAATTTCCAAGACATGGAAATGACTTATATATTATATATTGGCAGTTGAATAGTTAAAGAAAATGTAATACACACACACACACACACACACACACAATGGAATGCTGTTCTGCCATAAAAAAGAATGAAATTCTGCCATTTGCAAGAACATGAATGGATCTTAAAGGCATTATACTAAGTGAAATAAGTCAGATGGAAAAAGACAATTACTATATGACCTCATGTATGTGGAATCTAAAAAAAAAACCAACTCATAGAAATAGAGCAGTTTTGTGGTTGTGAGGCAAGGGGAAGGGGTTGAGAGAATTGGGTAAAATTGGTGAAAATGTACAAACATTGTAGTAATCATTTCACAACATACACATATTATATATCATTATGCTGTACACTTTAAACTTACACAATGTTGTATGTCAATTATATCTTAATGAAATAGGAAAAAGTGATTGTAGTCTTATATATAACCACCAAATAATTCAGGAATGAAATTTAGAAAAAAATACCATTAATTATATAAAAATATAGTTCTTAGGAATTAATTCAACAAAAGATGTGCAAGACTGCTTCATAATAAACTACAAAACAATGTTAAAGGAAATTAAAGAATTAAGTAAATGGATAGCTATATCACAGATACAGTCATACAGTCATGGATAGATACAGTTGTAGATTCAAAGGCTCAATATTACTTAGATGCCAGTTTTCCATACTTTGATCTATATATCCAAAACAACTACAATCAAAATCTCAAAAGACTTTTTTTTTCTTTTATAGAAATGTTAAAAATGGCTTAAAAATTCCTAAAAAGCCCAAGGATCTATGTAAAGTTTATACAATCTTGAAAAACAATCACCACCACCAAAGGAACAAGGAATAATGGAGGACTCGTTATTGAATTTCTGTCTTTCTATAAAATTGTATTAATAAAGATTGTAAGGTTTTGGCTTATGGAAAGATAACAAGGTCAATGGAACAGATTACAGAATAGAGAAAAAGATCCATGTTTATTTGGTCAATTGATTTTCAACAAGATCTCAAGGTAATCCAATGCAGTAGAGAAATTTTTAAAACAAATTAGTTAAGTATATGGGAGAAAATAACTTTGATTCACTTATACAGTATGCAAAAGTTAATTCAAGGTGGGCCAAAGTCCTGAATGTAAAAGCTTATATTTAGAATAGAAAATAAAAATTCTAGAAGCAGAAAATGTTTTCTAGAGTTTATTAGGGTTTTTGATATATGGATATCTATATTTGTCAAATGTATCCAAATTATACCTAAGATCTATATATTTTATTGAATGTGAATTTTATTCAAATGAGTTTTAATGAGGCAAGATGAAGATAAGGGAAATGCCTCACTGTGATAAGCCACTGACAGTCAACTGGGGTGCTGGTGCCAAGGTCAGATTCCATCTACTTCCCGGCAAGACATGAAATCTGGAAGTCCCAATCATCTGAGAATGTTAGCATGTAAGAGAAGGGGAGAGGTGTACAGATTTTGATATCTGCAGTGTAGTTGTATAACTCCTGATACCTCCCTTCTTCTGATTCTTGGTTACCTGTAGACAGCTAAAATCAAAATGAGTCTTTCACTCGATGGTGATATTTATGACACAGCATCAGTGAAGTATTCTAGAGTTCTAAAAATAAAATGCAGTGTTGGACTGTTGAAATCTGTCCCTAAGTGAGCTCTTCGAGCAATATTTTGTTCCTGAGCTTTACAAATTATTGGTTGAGGGTTAGCCATGAATCCAATGCAGGGTAGTCCTGAATGAGGTCCATAGACCATGCCCCAGGAAGGGAATTTAATTGATTGATTGAGTGGTGTCTGAAAGTCCCAGTGGTTATCCATAAAGGGTTGTGGGAAAGCTTCCTGGCGGAAATGAAAACTTAATTGATAGGACCTTGAAAGATATGCAGCAGGTAATAAATGCAAAAAAAAAAAATGAGTAAGAGGATGTGGAGGAGGGTATTCTAACTATTTATTTTAAAATGTAAGAAATAATCTAATACTTCCAAATGATAGATTTTTAAAATCAACATTTTTATCTATTTCATTAAAAGAGTTCTTCCCTATATATCTGTATGTACTTATAGAAATTAAGTAATCTATGTGAACTTAACATAAATTCCTAAGTCTCTATATTCTAAATAGTTATCCTTCGTTTCTTTAGGTTTCCAAAGCCCTTTGTTAACACTTTTATTATACCAGTAACTATAGTCTTTTTTGTATTAAATGTAGTTGGTTATTTATTTGCTATTTTATTTAAGCTGTAAGTTCCTAGTGGTAGGAATGTAGCATGTTTACTTAGAGTACACAAAGAACCTAGTGCTATTTGTAAAACTCAATAGGCTTATAAAAATGTTCTGCTTCTTTATTTCTCTGCTTTATTAATCTTACCTTTTGATATCTCCTTAAACAAAATAACAGTAAGCTTAGTGCATTCCCAGTATCAGCCTTTTTTTTACCTTTTTTTCTATGGAAACTCATCTCACAGATACACCAGTTAACCAGTCTGTAAACCAGTGAACTAAAATTTAGGATGATTAATATATGGTTAATAGTTTCTATGGCTTGTGTGTGAAAGAACTACAGAAAAAAATATGTTAATTGAATTTTATACCTAAAACTTAAGGAGATATTTCCCTAAGTAAATAATGGTAAATAAATGCGTTCTATTTCTCAACTAAACATAATATAATAAATTCAGCTTTAAGTCATTTATTTTAAGAAAGTAAAGGACTATAGTTTTAACTTCTTGAAGAAATTTTGTTTGAGGTAAAATGTTATACTTGATTTCTGTGACTGTTGTAACAAATGACCACAAACTACCTGCTTAAAACAATAGAAATTGAGGGGAGGTGCAGAAATAAGAAATATGCCTCATTAGGCTCAAATAAAGATGTCATCTGGGCTGCATTTCTTTCTAGAGGCTAAAGGTAAGAATGTATTTCCTTGCTTTTTCCATCTTTTTGAGGCTGGCAGCATTACTTGGCTCAGAATAATTTTCCTACCTTCAGATCAGCTGATCAGAACATTAATTGCATATGGATCCTTAGTTCCCCTTTGCCATGTACAATAACATATATCACAGATCTGAGGAGTAAGGTGTGGACATTTCTGTGAGACAATAATTCTGTCCACCAGTCTACTCTCTGGCCTCCAAAGATTCATATCCTTCCCACAGGCAAAATATGTTCACCACCTACCAACATCCCCAAAGATCTCATCTCTTTACAGCAGCAACTCTAAATCGCAAATTTCACGTAAATTATCAGCCCCCAAATCCGAGATTTCATCATCTAAATCAAATATAGGTGAGAGTATGGATATGCTCCATTTGGGGGCGAAATTTCCCTTCATCTGTGAATCATAAAATACGAGAAACAAGCTACCTACTTCTAAAATACAATTGTGGAACAAGCGTAGGAACCAATTATAAACATCCCTATTCAAAAATGGGAAAATGGAAGGCAAAGAGGAGTCAAGTGTCCCAAGCAATTTTGAAAGCCAGCTAGGGAAACTCCATCCAGTTTTAAGGCCAGAGGATGACCCTTGGTGTGTTGTGGCTAAAGCTGTGGGGTAAAGTCTCCATCCTTTAAGTTATCCTACATTCTTCTTAAGAGGTGACATGTTAGCAACTGAGTAGTTTTATCAACATGTTCTTGACTGTAGAATTGTGAATGTCTGACAACCTTCTTTCATCGTGTCCTATCGCTCTACTTTTCAGTCAAAATTGGAAGTGTTTTTGCTTATTGAACATTCTCAAGAACCTCATAACTTTTTTATGTTGTCACAGAAATTCACTCCATTTAGACATTATGTTCCTAGATAATCCCATTTATATTTTGGCTTCTATTAAGATTGTTGAGAGGATCTCTGAGTCACATGCTTAGTCTTTTCAAAGAGCTTCTTCGGTGACTGAATATTCTGATCTTTTATCTTTCTAAGATATCAGCAAAGGACTTTCCAGCCACATCAGTGGACTCTTCTGTAGAATATGTTCTCCAGATGGTGAATATTTTAATTTTAGACTCTTATAATCTAGATAGAATGAGAATTTCCCAACTCATCAAGCCTTATTTTCTTTTAACAATTTCTTTCTCAATTTATCTCTTTCCATTGAAATTTTACCATAACCTAAAGAAGAAACTAGGCTTACCTTCAACACTGGAAGTCTTCTCAGCTAAATGTCCAGTCTCATCATTTGTAAGTTCTTCTTTCCACATAACTACAAGACAAAATTCTGCCAACTATTCTTCCTCTACATATCAAGGATCTCCTCTCCTCCAATTTCTCAATTCCATCTTATCTCTCACCAGCAGTACCTTTAATGTCTGTATTTCTACTAGTAGTTGGCTTATGATGATATAAGTATTTTCTTTTTTTTAAATTTTTATTTATTTATGATAGTCACACACAGAGAGAAAGAGAGAGAGAGAGAGGCAGAGACATAGGCAGAGAGAGAAGCAGGCTCCATGCACCGGGAGCCCAACGTGGGATTTGATCCCGGGTCTCCAGGATTGCACCCTGGGCCAAAGGCAGGCGCTAAACTGCTGCACCACCCAGGGATCCCGATATAAGTATTTTCTAAGACAATATATGTTTTCTCTACCATACTCCCCACTTTCTTCTCTGTCCTCACTAGAAAATAGTCCTTGACATCTCTACCTCTACAGAATCTAGGACTTTTCTTTCAATCTCTTTGAAATTTGACCAGCAGCTGCCCATTGCTCAATTCCAAAGCCATGTGCATATTTTTTTTTATATATATATATATATCTTAGCAGTATCCCAGGTCTGGTAACAAAATATGTACCAGTTTTCTATAGCTCTTATAACAAATTACCAAAAATCCACTTGCAGAAAAACAACAGAGTTTATTACCTTATAGTTCTAGACTAGATCAGTAATCTAGAATGAGCCCTACTTAGCAAAAATTAGGGAATTGGCAGGGACTCTTTCCTTCTGAAGAGTCTAAGGAAGAATATCCTCCTTGCTCTTTACAGTTCTGGAAGCCATCTGTATTCCTTAGTCCATGGCCCCCTTCCATTTTCAGAGCCAGCAATGGTTGGCCAAGGCTTTTCACACCCATTACTTGAACTCTGCCTCTGCTTCTGCCTCCTGGTTCCATTTGTAAGGGCTCTTCTGATTACAGTGGGCCCACCCAGATAGTCCAGAATAATTTCACTATTTTTATTGTCACCTGATTAGCGATCTTAAGTCCATCTGCAACTAATTCGCTTTTGCAGCAAAACATAATATATTTACATGTTCCAGGGGTTAGGATGTGGACATCTTCTTGAAATAATATTAAGCCACACCTGAAAGAAGGTTAGCTCATCCATTAGGCAAAGTCCTCCAACCCTGATTTACAATTCCCAAGTGACATTGTAACCATACATCTTACCTTGATTACATAAACTTACTTTTCTTCTTTTATCATGGATGTCAAGCATAGTGAGTGGTCAACAATAAACACTGTTTCATGGATGAAATAATTAAGGACTAGTGAAGGAGGGAAGTTGCATTAATTTGACCCCATGCCAAACTTTTGCTTCTATACACTATGCTAGAGAACATGCAAACTATGCTTGCTGAACTGCAGCTACCATTTTGAATCAAAGGATTTTTTAGCTCTCACTTGTTTTGTTTCTTCAGGAAGTTTTATTTTTAAAAAAATTAATAAATGTAAATATCAAACATTATATAAATATAGACTATATATTTAGGTCTTTAGGAAAGTAGCCTTAGAATTTATTAATAAGCTCTGTAAAATTCATAGTTTGGCAATTAAATTACAAAATTTAAACCTTAAAATGAACTTTGAGATTATTTCTTTCAATAAACCAAGTTTACAAGTTGGAAACATGAGGTTCAGAAAAACCAGATAAGTTGCCTTCTTGGTAGTGTAGCAAAAGAATTAGAACCCTTTGGTAGCATAGGATAAGAGTTAGAATCCTTATTTTCTCACCACATTTTAACTTTTTCCTACATTTTTACTTACCACTTATAACTAATAAAAAAAAAATTTTGAACTGAATTAAGGTAGAAATAAATGTCTTATAACCTAAATTTAGCTAGGTATTTTTGTAGCTTAGAATACTCCCTCATTAAGTTTAGCTTGTGTTTTCTCTCTCTTTTTTTTAAGAAGTTACAGATACAATTATTTAATTTCTCAAATCTCTTGGTATGTTAGACATTATTTTTTAAATGTATAATTACTATATCAAATCTGCTCTAAGCCAAATGGCTTGAGTAAAAGCTTAAAAATTCTACATATTAAATCAATGATTGTGACTGAAGTTAATCATTTACTCTTATAATTATCTGTTCTAATCTGCTTAAAGTTTTAGTATCAAAATAAATGAGTATATATTCTAATTTCTTTGAGTATAATACTTCTTTTACTTCTCAACAGAAACTATTCAGCAATAATTTTGCTTTCAGATTAATTTATATTATTAAACCAGCAAAGAAATTACTTCAGGGTATTTTTTTGAATTGTTTTGCAATCCTTATTTACATATTTCCTCAATTTATAATTGACTATGAATTTATCAATTATGCCTCATAATAAGCCTCATAATATGCAAATGATAAAAGACATATAGACTTATGTTTCATAAGTTTTCAAAATAATGTCAATAATCACAGTGTGCATTTTCATATTCTATATAATATAGTATTTCTGGAGAGTTTACAAGTTAACTAAATTGGACATATAAATATTCATTGTTATAAAACAAATAAAAAAGAATAATGCTTATAAATTAGTATGTTCTTTGTTTAAAATGTTAAATATAATTTGAAGCAGGATGAAAAACAGATTAAGATCACATGTTTTGATAACATTAAATCAATACTATTTTATTTATTTATTTTTTTCAATACTATTTTAGATGTATTTTTTAGGCGTGAAAACTTAGTTCAAATAATGACCTACATGCAAAAAAAAAAAAAAATGATAAATCTTAGTGAAATTGTACTTGATGTTTTAAAATACAAAATAATACTTTCAATATTTATAATAGAAAGAGAAAGCATGTTGTTTATAATTCGTACCATCAGCTGACCCCACAGTTGGGGTTATTTCCATCTTTGTCACATTTAAACAACAATCATATATGTTGTTAAGCAGTGACTGAAATACCTTCTCAGTCTTTATAAATGATTTAGCTGTTTATGTTTCCTTCTTCATTATATTGTCTTATAAGGCAATTTACAAACTTGGTAAGAAACTGTGCATCATAGTGTGAAATTACTTTAGAAACTGTTCCTAGAATCCTATCAAAATGATAGATTCTGTTGGGCAATTCATGAATTCAGAGATCCCTTTTATGGAGTTTCATTATTATTAGTTGCATGTCATTGCCGCTATAATATATTAAACAATTTTAGAAGAGGAATTTTGACAATTTAGGGGTTATGATTTTTTTCCTATAATAAAAGAACATTTAATTTTAAATAAGATACATTTGGATGGTTTTTTATTTGATATATTTTACCTTAGATTAAATTTCTTACATAGAGTGCAGAAAGCTGAATCTTGACAAATATAACTCTGCTGGAGGAAAAAATGTAACACTCTTAAATAAGTATGTGATACTTACATTAAATATTTCAAACATAACCATCTATAAGAGAATTGATATGATGTTGAAATTTTGTTTTATGTATGCATTGGTTTCTTTCTGGCGGAGATAAGGGCTATTTCTAAGTCAACACATAGGATTTAAATGTAAAATCCCTAATATGTCAACCCAAGTGATCACTACTATTACTGTGACCCAGTTAATAATTATTATTTTCTTTCAAACTTGAATGCAAATAGAAATATTACCTATTGGTTCTCTTTACTAATCTCAGTCATTTTTGGCTGTCCTAGCCAATTTTTTTTTCTGGATTTTACTTTCATGATTTTGTAGTGTGTAGCATGTTCAGAAAAACAGTATGTCACAAGACAAGGTTAGAGGCTTTGAAATCTGACAGATCACTTCGTTCCACATTCATCTTCAGTCATTGACGCTTTTAGGTATTATTAGTTCAGGCAAATGGTTTTATTTCTCAACACCTTGCTTTCCATGTCTGTTATATGTGTCACTTTATTGAATTTCTTAAGAGCACAGTATCTGAGACAAAATAGGTACTTAATAAAAGGTATTATTATTTTTTTATATAGTAATAAGCTGTGGAGAACATTTATATTGGTGAAAATTTATTGATACTGGTGTACTTACATAAAGTCCTAAATTCATTGTACTAATATCATGAAGAGTCTGACTTTGTTTTTGATGTTTGACTGTTGACAGGTTTCAATTACTACTATTCCCAGTTTCATTCTTGCCCTACATGTGGGAATACTGATAAGAAAGCCCAGATGTGGAACACCTGGGTGGCTCAGTGGTTGAGCCTCTCTGCCTTTGGTTCAGGTTGTGATCCCAAGGTCATGGGATCGAGTCCCTCATCAGGCTCCCTGCGTGGAGCGTGCTTCTCCCTCTGCCTGTCTCTGCCTTTCTGTGTCTCTCATGAATAAATAAATAATCTTTAAAAAAAAAAAGAAAGAAAGAAAGAAAGAAGAAAGAAAGAAAGAAAAAGAAAGAAAGAAAGAAAGAAAGAAAGAAAGAAAGAAAAAGAAAGAAAGAAAGAAAAGAAAGAAGAAAAGAAAAGAAAAGAAAAGAAAAGAAAAAAGAAAAGAAAAGAAAAGAAAAGAAAAAAGAAAAGAAAAGAAAGCCTAGATGCTCCCTCCTTGGGACTGGCAGACTGTTCAATCCATGTAAATCCTAGTCATGTGACAGGAACCCTTATTGCAACCTAGTTGTCTAATCCTAAAACCTCAAACCAATTGCCACTCTGCTCCCTCAAGCCATTTGTGGACTTGCTTTGGAGCCTTTTCTACTCTCCAAAAGCATAATCTCTTCCTCATACTTGTGTATCATCATCTTCAGTCTTGACATTCAAACCAAATTCCAGGTGTATGTGTAAGGGAATCCATCTTGTGTCTGAAGGGTAACAACTAACTTGGGCAATTTCAGGTCTTCCTAATTTCTTGCTCAGCTGTTTGCATAAATCATGGGCTCAATAGTGGCTTCTGATAAACAAATTTGAATATTAACTTTTATTTTCATTGATTTTTTTTTGTATATTCCAGGGTCAGTTTTAATTGTTATACATGGATTAATTCATTTATTTATTACAACATCTATATGAGGAAAATAGGATTAGCATCCTTCATTACACAGATGGGGAAAAGGAAGGTAGGGAAATTGATAAAGTAAGCAGCAGAACTGGAACTTATACATAGGCCACAGCAGGTCCCTGCTCCTGTCCATGACTCTGTTCTCTCTGATAACCGGAAGTTCCTGTTGAGGAAGATATTCAATGAGTGAGGTAGATAGGCAGGTCAGTGTGGGTCTATCATATGGGACCCAAACCCTCACTCCCTAATTATTTCCAGGTTCCAAGACATCTGAGGATGTCCTGAAAATACTCCATTCACCAAAGCATGAAGAAATATTTTGATTAATAGACAACTGGTATCTTAAAACGGTGCCTCTTTTTTTTTTTGGCTCCTTTTCTACAGAGTGACAATGCTGGGAGAATATGCTACAATAAAAAAAAAAGTCTCTAGACTTCAGTGAACAGGGCAGCATCCCAAGGGCCCAGAGGCTATTAGGACCTAGAAAACTGACAAAGCAGACAGCTTAGATTCTTTTGTAAGTTTTATTTATGCCAGAGGGTGGGAGCTTTGCTCCAACATAGTTCACAGAACAACCAGTTCGGAGGAGTCACTAGGGGCTCCAGTGTTCTTTGGAACGTCAAGGAATTCCCTCCAGGGGCCACAGTAACACAAATAAACTCACCAGCAAGTGTTTTCACATTCCCTGTGTGCCTATTTTGTCAGTGTTGTCACTTCCTTGTAAGAAATATCCTATGACCCGTTGTCTTAAGAGAAAAAAAGTTAACCCTTCCAAAGAGATGGCTCCTCAAGATAACCTGGCACCAGTAGAACTTGAACTGCTATCACATTCACCTGTGAGTGGGTTTTTTTTCTGAAGCATCATAGAAATTAGAAAGCATTCAGCAACCGAATTTTTAGAGGTTTTTTCCTTTGTCTAAGATAATAAATCTTATAACAGATTGGTGCTTTCTAAACATTTTGTCTGTTCTACATTTTCTCACCCTCTTGTAGTTAGGGAGTTAAGATGATGTGATATGATGATATCTGGCTAAACAGATTATAAGAGAAAGTAATGAATGTCAGCATTGCCCTTGAGCTTTTTCTTCCCTTGCTTAGAAACTGAGCAAGACTCATGTTCCAAATGGTGCGGCTATAAGAAAGTGAAGGTTCCATCAAGTGTAATTTTAAGTGATTTTTAGAGCCGAGCCCTTTCTGATCCCTCCACCCTACCAAGTTGTGTACCTATAATGGGAATAAAAAGGAAATATTTGCTTTGTTAAGTAATCGAGACAGTAAGATTGCTTTGTCTTTAGCATATTGTAGCATATCCTGAACTAATACTGGTGGTCAGTGATAATTCATGGGTGGTATCAAGTGGTTTAAAGTCAAGTGGTTTAAAAAGATAAGTACTTGGAAGAAATAAGATTAGAGAATTATTTACAAAAATCTTTAAACTTGGGTTGCAAAAATATGAACTAAATTCACTGCTAAAAAATTAAAGTGAAGAAGATGAAAAGTTACCTATGAGTGTTTTCCTTAAAATTTTCAACTTGTAAAAGAATTGCCTTGTCTCCATATTTGGGGCCTTCACTACTTGAGAAGTTTTAAGCTCAAGAGCAAAATGGTTTCCCAGAGGAACGCAAGAGATTCCTTTGCAATGGAAGTTGAACCTGACAACTGGCCTGTTTAGACATATTGTACTGGGTGAGCCAATTTATGAGCCTTAATGAGAGATGAAAACCAGCTCCCACTGTGCAAGCTGAAAACAGTTATTACTCAATATCCCCACTACTTTTTTTATGGGCATGAACAAGTCACCCATTCCCATACAACTGAGTATACCTATCCTGGATTTTGATTTTGATAACAAAATTGACTAGGAAACAGTAGAAAAACTCTTGCAGTGGCAGAAGTATTAAAAAAAATCAAATTATAGCACATAAGGACAAAAATGTACTTATTTGTTATTTAGTGCGCATTTAAGCTTTGTTTGTGGTGCATGCCAATTCATGTGGTAGTTATTAATGCTACCAAAGGCGTCATCAGTGAGCATGCTTGTGGGATAATATTGGCTGTAGTCATGAATGCATATCCCATGGAACCTGCCTCTCCATTTCTAGTCCTTCATGAGCTACCTACAGATAATTAAATAAATTCCTGCTTTGGTTTAAATCCTCTATTATACATACCCAGTATTACAAATGAGAATTCCTGACCAATGCAGTTATTCATTATGTCTTCAGGCCTGCTCTCAAAATTAATGAATCTAAAAGGAATTTTGATAAACCAGGTTCAAATATAGCTGGCAGGTTCAAATGGAAAGGAAAAAGAAGTCAGGAACATAATAAGATCAAGGAGTACAGCTACTGGAAGTAGGAATATGAAAGTACTGAAAGGACAGGGGATTAAAATCAGAGATGTTGATCTTTAAATTAATATTTATGATATGGAATACCCCTGGATTATGAGAAATGGACATCAGAGGACATAGCTAAAATGGAATATAAATTAAAGATATTTGAATTGAGTCAATGAAAATCGAGGTTAAGCTCTTTGATTTGTCATTCATATGGACACTAGAATTGCCATTTTAGTTGCAGTTATAGGAAAATTCATTTTTGGTTCAGTGGGAGGTTGTAACTTAAAGATCAGTAAAAATCTACAACAGAGAGAAGCAGAAGTTATTTAGCAATATGCTTTAAGATTTAGAGGAGAAGAGGCATGGCAGCTGTTAGAATACTTATCATCTAAAAAGTGGAAAAAATGAGAAAAACGTTCAGAATGTGCCAGCATCCTGTGGCATGTGGTTAAAAAGTTATCATTCATAGAGGGGCTACTAAGGGCGTGGTGTCCTTGATGTAACATGCAATTTCAACTAAGATGAGGAAAACAGTAGGTTTTGAAAAGAGGTTAAGGTGAAGGGAATTGGCTAAAAGAAATAATTTTATCACAAAATATTAGGACACGTTAGGGGATAATTTATGATTCATTAAATCATTTAGTAAGTAAGTAATATTGTTTCTCCCAGGTAGCAAGCACCATGAGAAGTGCTGGAAATATAAAGTGTAGCCACTTTATATCATTATCTCTACCTTTAAGGGATCTTATGATGTAGAGAAAGAGACAAAAATATAAAAAGAACCAATTAACATAGTACATGATAAATGCTTCAGGCATTCTTAATGAGAGATAGAGGAGGACATAAGTTAACTGAATTGAGCTTTGAGTGAAGGAAGATGGAAAATGTTAGAATGAGAGTTTAGAGAAGTTTATCAAAAAAGAAGTGACCTGATTTTGACCTGGGAATACAAGATAGGGAATTTTTCAGAAGACTGGGGTATGAGAACAATGTCAGTTAAAATGAATTGCAAATAAAAGAACTAACCCTCTCACAAGCAGCATGTCATACTGAGAAAACCAATAGCTGAGCGTGGGTAAAGAGTATGTGAGTGTGGCTTGCTCACAGGTACAGGATAGGAAGTGAGAGTAGTTAAGAGATAATTCTGGAGAGATATGGGAACCAGGTCTTAAAGTGATGTGAAAGACTTACGTTTATTTTGAATACTGTGTAAAGCAAGGGATCATATCTATATTTTGAGCAATATTTGTGGGGCAGGGAAGAGAGCAATTAGGATTTGCTGCAGAACCCCTTGCTCTCTGCTCCTCCTTATAGCTGGCAGCCTTCTGCGGTTTCTGGGCCAGATTTGTCTTCCAGATGTTGAATGTGATGCTTCCAGAACAGAAGGAGGCCTATCAGTTACTCTTCTTCATATTTTGTAGTCTGTGTTTCCAGATGCAGAAATCTGCCTTTTATTTTATCTTGATATCTAATACCTGTCCTGTTCCTGAAGGTTAAACTCCAAAATATTTCACAGATCTGTCAGGTTCCTGACTCACTGTAGGGTTTATCTTACATTTCCTGGAGCACATGTGTTTTCTCAAGGCATCCAGTGTCCTAACCAGCTTTTACTTGTCCTGCCCAATCAGTATATCAGTGCAATCTTGGATGTCCAGGTGATGTAGACTCTTTAAACTACATTTTAATGGTGGGGGAAGAGAATTAACATATTCTCAGGAAAAACTGTCAATATTGCTGTCCATCCCCTATGAATGTGTTTCTGATTCTCTTTTCTAATTGAAATTGGAAAAAATCCATTTGCCAAATTGATGGCCGCGGAATATGCACTTATGGCTCTATTCATTACTGTTGCATTGATACCAGTTGATATTGGAATCACTATTTGAATGGGTCTGCCATAATCTACAGTCATTCTACAGGATACATCTTATTTCTGCAGAGGCCATTCCGGCAGATTAAATGCAGATAAAAATAGAGACTACCACTTCTTCATTATTTAAGCCATTATTATTATTATTATTATTATTATTATTACTATCTCCCCTAAAAACAGTACTGCTTCTGTTTTATTATCTTAGCTCCGTGTGTGTGTGTGTGTCTGTGTGAGACAGAGAGACAGAGAGAAGAGAGACAGAGACAGAGAGAGACAGAGCAAGAGAGAGGCATGAGCATGTGCTTTTTAGAGACTTCTACTGGGTCTTCCCCACTATGTTAGGTATATCCCACATTAGATCAGGGACCTAATGCGAATGTAATAACATTCAAGTACATCAATTCCATATGTATGTCACAGGTTGGAGAAATAGCCACTGTGTGTGTCCATGTTTTTAGTCAACCTACTGATGAACTGAAGTTTAGTGAGGACACTGGCCAATTTACAGCAGATTTACTAGATTCAGGACTCTGATTGTCTGCTTCTGTGTCTGCCTCTCTGGTCAGAAATAGCAATTAGCAATCTGAGCACACATTTTCAGCTTTTGGAGGACAGGATGCTTATTGTCCACTTTGGCTCCTTGTAGGCAGTGTGCCCGGCTGCCTACTAGGGACTGGGTATTGGGGGATGGGTAGTTGTTGTGGAACTAAGACCTGAAGTGACTGAAATCAATCACAATTTACTGTCCAAGGCTTCCCCTGGGAGTTGCAGGCCTTTGATAAACTTCAGAGATCCAAAAGAGTTATGCCCAACAGATTTTTGCCCCTGCAAGTGTTGTCTAGGTGGAGAGACATTCTCGGTGGGTCCTACTCCACCACTTTTCCAGAATTCTCTTGCCTGCACTACTCTTTTGCCTCTGAGACACGATGTCTGTCTTATTAACCAGCTCCACAGCTTACTCTTGATCACTCCCTTAGCTGTACATTTGGTTATAGTAATTATGATCTCCTGAATTCTGATGGTTCAGCATTAGCCCTTGGCTCCTATGAATATGGAGTCTCTCCAACCCCACTGATATTCATGGCCTTATCTACCATGAGCCATGACTTACAGAGAGCTTCCTAACAATGGTATTGTCTATCTCACCAGCGCAGTTCTGCTGGACTTTATGGATGGTGTTTTCCTCTTGGCCCCCCTGTGGAACATAAATTTTGGCATACTACAGCTCGCCACCAGGTCAGAATAGCATTTGTTACTTTAGAAGAGGGCAGATAGGGTCCAAAAGAAAGCAGTTAATTGAATATTGAAGTTATTTTTTAAACTCATAATGGTGATCATAGGTTACAATCAGAAGCACTTTTATGGGGATCCCTGGGTGGCGCAGCGGTTTGGCGCCTGCCTTTGGCCCGGGGCTGATCCTGGAGACCCGGGATCGAATCCCACATCGGGCTCCCGGTGCATGGAGCCTGCTTCTCCCTCTGCCTGTGTCTCTGCCTCTCTGTCTCTCTCTGTGTGACTATCATGAATAAATAAATAAAATCTTTAAAAAAAAAAAAAGAAGCACTTTTATGTTTAGAACACAGCACAATGAGAGAGAAAAGTTATCTGAAATCAAAAATTTAGCCTTGCATATCCAAATCAAAGCTTGAGGGCATTGAAGCACAAACTTGATATCATACTACATAGCGTAGCATAAAGAATGTGATGGCATAAACGATTTTTCCACCCTACAACAACAGAGCAAGAACTTATTCTGAGATATAATATGATTGGGAGAAGAGAACAAATATAAGTCCCTGACCTCTTTTTAGAAAACAAACCAAAGACAATTGATAAAAACCTCCAGATTATTCTGAAATCATACAGGGATTTATTCCCCATTACCAATATGAGTTTCTGGCGGGAAGCAATTTCAGATTACCCATCCCAGATAAGATTACCCCAATAATATAGGTAGAGAGAGGAAATCATATACCCAGCCTCGCCTCATATTTCCAAATGTTTCCTCAGCCCCCACGGGGGAGAGAAGAGACATGCCCAAATGGGGCATAAAAGACTGCTCAGAATTGAGAACTGGGTGTTTACCAAGGAGCTGTAGTAGCAAATGGCAAGGAACCCCTTGATCTGAGAACAGAAAATAAAACAGCAAAGTGGGAATTGATCAATGAAAAGACTGATTCAAAGATTGCAGTGATACTAGGAGGTGGAGGTGAAAGCGCAGTCAGCAAGAATGACCTGTCAAGTCTCCAGATTTCATCTTTGTGTATTGCCTATGCTAAAGGAAGAGCTATGGTAATCATTATAATCATTAGCACATTATGTCCCTGTAGTGGACACCAAATGAGGAAGAATCCGCAGTACATATGAAAGCTAGGGAACACAGAGAGAACACCTAATGGGAGAAAGCTGCTTTTAAGCCTTCCATCATTTCCTAAATCCAAGTCTGTAGTTGAAACGATTGATTGCCTTGAATTGGCAAGATCATATTTTTGTAATATCAGCAAGGGGGCTGATTAGCTGAGTAGAATTTTGTAAAGTTTCTATTTGCACTGTTACAGTCTATAAAATGTTGACTCTGCTCCACATGTTTCCTAAGAAAGTATTCATGTCATAGAAGCAGCCCGTTGATATTGAAGTCTGCCTACACTATTGACATAGCAAATTAGCTCTTCAGAGGCACACTGACCAAAGTACCTCAAATGCTCATTCTTTACAGTTTTTTGATTAAATTGTATCTAAGCTCTATCAGTGTTGTGCAACTAGCCAGCTGGCCCTAATGGAGAAGCTGTGGCAGCTCAAAATTCCTGGGGATGACTAGAAAAGCCATAAGGAAGAAAGAGAGGAAAGGGGAGGTGTCAGGAGCAAAGGAGAGAGAAAAGAAAGGAGACCAAAACAGAGAAAAAAAGAAAAAGAAAAAAACTCTTGTTTTGAAGACATCTCATAACTACTGAGGCAACCAGGACTTGAAGGAGCCTAGAGATTGGAGAGAAGAAAACGCAGAGATGTAAACCAACATCCTAGGAGAAGCTTCTTTCCTCAGGGATTGTGCTTAATTTTGAGCAAGGTACAAGTCAGAAAACTCAGGTAGAAGATTACACTTTAAAGATAGATAAGCCAAGATGACTTAAAGTTCATAATGATAGGATAACAAAAATTGGATTTTTGAGATTTTCAGGTAATAGGACTGGAGGGCATAAGACCCAGAGAGAAGAGAGGAACCTTTTTTTCTCAGTGGGATTTACCCCTCAAATCATTAGCTGATTTCTTTTTTTTTTTTTTTTTCATTAGCTGATTTCTTAAGATGCTGAAGGCCAGAGGTTAAGAAGATAAACAGAAAGTCAATGAAAAGCAGAACAAAATTTTCTTCAGTCTTGCTGCTAAGAAAATAAAAAAAATAGAGATCTGGAGAAAGGCCTCTACCAAATATGCCAAATTCTCACTTGGGACCTGTGAAGACTTACAGTTAGGAATGTAAGAAATGTGAAGGGTATAAGATTTTACCTCACAAGTTAGCCTGCTCCAGTTTCTCACACACACGAGACTCCTCAGTCAGAAGCAAAGGACTTTATTACTCACAGCCCTGCAGGCAACATGTTTGCATTGGTGCTTGGGTCTCCTCGAGGCCCATGGGGGGAGTGTAAAATCAGGTCCTCGGGAGTTTGTGTCATGAGGGAGAAACCCTGAGCTTACTTAGGTTAGAACCCTGCCTGTCTTATAAGGGGTCTGTTGGCAAACCTACCAAATTTTTGCTCTTGAAAGAAACATATAAATATTATCTTGGACAGCAAAAAACTCAGCAAAAACCATTCCCTTAAAGAATGCTATTTTCATGAAGAATGTTTGTTATATTGAGAAAATAGTTTCATTAATTGAGTTTATAATTAATAAAACTGACAGCCCAACCTCAAGTCAAGCCATTCCTGATTGAATCAAAGTAATATACCAGCAGCACCACCACCACCCCTTAATCCACCAATCAGAAATTAAGAGTATCCCTCTCTGGAAGAAAATCCCATTATCTGACAGCCCACCATTTTTATTTTAATACAAAACGTCTTCCAATAAGATTACCAAGTATATAAATAGACAAGAAAAAGAAGGAAAAATTGACCAATAAAAACAGATGTAGAAATGGCCCAGTTCTTGAATTTAAATATTTATACAGTGCAGGCTTTTCATTTACTTTAAAAGAATATTCTGAAGTAGTGTTCAACTTATAGAATTCAAATGAAAAATCAGAGTCATACATTTATTGTCAGTTTCTCTCTGAAAATATGATATGAAAATTTTCATATGATATGAAAATATCATGAAATATCATGAAATAACATGAAAATATCATGTTCCCAGTATATATTAGGTATATATTTATGTTCATTTATGCAAATGCATTATGATATTTCTTTTAAACTAAAGAATTGTTTAGCCTATGAAGTATTATTTATATATAGTTTATATATTGTATGAAATGCTTTCTTTGCTGGATAAACTATAATAGCAAAGTATAATATATTTTCTGAAACTATTTGTTTTGAAAATATAAATTCACCAGATGGAAAATAAAGCTTCAATAATACTGAATATTTAACACGAACATCAAAGGTACACTAAGGGCAGTAAAGTACATTTGATATTTGAAAAGATGAAAAAAAGGAGTAATTTTAATGCCTCCCAGAAAGTTGTATTATTTTATTAAAAATTTATAAAAAGTACTTAAACAACAAAACATGATGCATATGGCAAAATACCGCTAGAAAGAAAAGAAGGAAAATAATAAAAATTGAAAGGCATTTTTAAAATGACATGAGTTTAAATACTATAAAAATAAAGTGATAAAGTTCACTAATTAAAAAATAAAGATTTAGTGGCACCTGGGTGGCTCAGTGGTTGAGCATCTGCTTTCGGCTCAGGTCATGATACTGGGGTCCTGGGATCAAGTCCACATTGGGCTCCTAGTGGGGAGCCTGCTCTTCCCTCTGCTTATGTCTCTGCCTCTCTCTCTTTGTGTCTCTCATTAATAAATAAATAAAATCTTAAAAAAAAGGAGAGAGAGATTTAGATTAAGCCCAAAGTTCTTGTTCTGCCATTGGGTTGCCACTGGCCAAAATCAAACTTTCCACCCAGACTCGGGTTTTGGATGTGTTAGGAACTAAGCTTTTCCTATACTCTCTTCATGTTCCCAGTATCATATATATTATTTTCAATTCCAGTTTTAACTTTAAAAAATATAAATGTGGAACATGGATATCTAAGTAATATATAGTTAAAATAGGTGATTTCTACTTGGGGCAGTTTGAAAAGCATAACAGCAATGGAATAGTCTCTACATAGGAGCAATAATTTTTGCTACATGTGAAGTGTTAACATCCTCCCCAGTAAAACAAAGAAATAAAAACACCTAACTGACTCTTATTGGTGAATGATAGGGTAATAACATTATTTTCAAAATTGGTAAATAAAATAATCGAGTATGTATCTTGCCTTTTATGAACAAAATATGTAACAGAATAACCTAAGGATATATGAGATGCAATTTCTTCTTAGGAAGAGTATCCCAACTAGTCAGTGCAGAAGGTAAATGCGAGAATTATTTTTCCATTTCACAACCCCTAATGAACTAATTGATCTACATAGGAATTATCATTACTACAAGAGAGAGAAGATGGAAGAGGAAAAGGTGTGACCCATGAACTATACATTTATTCCACATACATACGCATACTGTGTGTCATGTAAAGCCATTAGATCCAACAACCTACTAGTGAAATGTAGACTGAAATATCAAAAGCAGTGTTTAATATGTATAAAAGTTACCTGTTTGTTTTTTTATGCAGATTCTGGTTCAGTGGTTCAGGTGGAGCCCCAAATTCTACATTTCTAATAAGCTCTAAGTTTGTTCATTTGATTAAAGTTTTCTGTGTTGCGGGTCCTTGGAAAATATTTTGAGTAGCAAGGCTTTATAGGAAAATAACTTAATTTTGAGCAATTTCTGTGTGGTTGTGTGTGTATGTATTTAAGAGAAAGAAACTTTAAAAGAAAGAGAGGGAAACTACAGTTGAAAAAGACTTAAAATATGTATCAACTACTCAAAATATGGACATCTTATTTGAGTTCTGTTTCAAAAATTAACATACAAAACTGTGACATTTTTGAATTGTTGAAAATTGAACAGTAGGTAGTGTTTGATTAGTTTAGTTATTTTTAATAATTTAAGTGTGATAATGACATTGTAGTTATATTTTAAAATAGTTATCTTGTTTTTTTAAGTTTTTACTGAAATTCCACTTAGTTCACATACAATGTAATACTCATTTTAGGTATACAACACTTCCACACAACACCTGATGTTTCATGTTTCAAATTATTCATAATGAGAGTTTATTAAAAGGCTTATAATATTTAAAATCACACAGTTGAATAATAAAAATCCAAAATAGAAATATAAAGTCTTTACCCATATAAAACAATGTCCTTAACTAGAAACATGGTTGAATAATATAAACAGCTTATCGGAGAAAAAATGAAATATTTTGCAAGTTAATTAACCAAAAAGAAAAAAAAATACAAATTATGGTCATGATTATAGCAACGATACACCCTTAAAACCCCCAAATTAACTGATTAGAACTTTTATTTTTGTGATCATATCAATTAGGTTATGATTATCAATAGCTTATAGAAATGCTAATTGGGAAGAAATGTAGCAACATATTACACGAGACTGGCTTTTTTTTTAATATTTTATTTATTTATGACAGATACAGAGAGAGAGAGAGGCAGAGACACAGGCAGAGGGAGAAGCAGGCTCCATGCACCGGGAGCCCGATGTGGGATTCGATCCTGGGTCTCCAGGATCGCGCCCTGGGCCAAAGGCAGGCCCCAAACCGCTGTGCCACCCAGGGATCCCGAGACTGACTTTTAAAAATATGTTTTAAAATATGTTTATTCTACTTTTTAGAAAATTATTCCAAGTAAATAATCAAGTATATGGAAAACCACTGTTGTACAAGGCAAATATTAACTTTTTATTTCGATTCTTTCCACTGTGATATCAATAATTATCTCAACTTTGTTTAAGCAGAAAAGGACAAAACATTATGTTGGAAAGAACTAACAAAGATTCTCTTTTTTACCAAACTCTAGCCAGGCTCCCTTGAGCACTCTTCTTGACTAGACTTAACCTTGATCTATAAAGACTTGAACAAACTCTAGCATGGTTTCTAAAAGCTCAAGGTCCCCATACCTAGGATTATCTCTAGCAACCCTTAAAATGCCTGACAGAAAACTCAGTACTGCCAAAGGAATTTACTGTTCCTTCCAGCCAACATCTGAAGATAAGGCCCCTATTTCTCATCTTCTGTGGGATAGTAAGAGCCTAACTTTAACAAGCACCGGTTAGCAAACCCAGAGTTTTACATGGCTCAACCTCCCTTCTTGATTTTTGTAAATTTTCACTTCCCTGACTCTATGGAGCTGCTGCGCACACTCTTCCTTATTCCTTCATTTTGCTTTTGACTCAAACACCTTCCTGCAAATAGAAAATTGAGTTCGGCTCTTCGTGGGTTTCTTTCTCTATTGCAATAGTTTAGTATTGATTAAAATCTGTCCATACCACTTTAACTAGTGTCTGGCTTTGTTTATTTTTGACAGATGTCAGTTGAACTCCAGTGATCAGAATGACATCAGGTCTCTGAAAATGAATAGAACCAGGGATGAGTGATTCATCACTGCAAGAGTAGGGAAATTAAACAAGTGCGGTGGTCATAGTGAAATGGACAAAAATAATTAAGGATCAACTCTAAAGCAATTTTTAGAGCAAATATGTGTAAATCACTTGAGCTCCCAGCAGTACTCTAAAGATAAATAAAACATGTGCTATGCAACTATTATGTATTTGTTAAAAGTCATGCTTTTAAGAATACATGATGGTATAATATTGAATTCATAAAAACAAACATACAAATCTAGGTTGAATCTGCGAAAATAAATGAACAAATTGAACACACTGGCTCCTAGAAATTGCTGAGTCCAAGTAGTAAACAGAGGGTTCATTTTAAATTTATCTGATGTTTCCAGTGGCCCACTACTGGACAGAATAGTTTGTTTGTTTTGTTTGTTTGTTTGTTTAACATGGACTTGCTGACTGAGCTGCAGCTGATTATAGCAGGAATCAGTGATGGAAAAATAAAATGAGTTGCTTGTGTTTTCCACTGCTGGTAAAGGCATATTAGAAATCTGGCATGTTGCATATATTATTTTGAATTGTGACTAAGTAAGTCACACAAATTTGCATGAAGGACATAGAAATAATAGCGGATCGATTGGAAACTGGGAAATATATTAAAATAAGGCTTGACAGCATGTATTAGGAGGTAGAGGACAGATGTAAGCAGAATCCATAGGAATTACAGAGAGGTATTAAGGTAGAGGAGAGTACAGTGGGTGGGAGAGAAAAGAAGAAAGTCATTTACAGCGATGTGAGGGATGTAGTATCAATACTGAATGGTCACTTCATGAGTTCTGATAGTTTCTTTCCTGAGATAATTCCACTTTCCAGATAATACCAACATGAGCCAGTATCAGCATCAGTCCCACTAATAAAATCTGTTTCTTTCAACCTGAAAGGATCCTCACATATAAGCTCACACACTACACGAACTTATGGACTAGGAAAGACTGTTACAGTTAGAAAGCCAAATTAAATTGTTTTACTTGTTCCCTTTCATTGAATAATTGTAATCCAAAGATGATTTTTTTGTATTGGATCAAATTATTGATTATCCATAAGTACATTTCCCTCAATGAGATTTTTTTTTTCTCTTTTCTTATTACAGGCTTATAGTAGTGCTGTATTAGTGTTACTGTGGGTTTTAAATATGATATTAGTTTCCCTAGGAAGATTAGCTCCTTAGAAATATTTAAACATCATTTCATATTTTAGGATTAATTTAACGAGTTACACTAATTACTACTTACAAAGTAAATGATAACAGTTTCTATTTTGTCGATACAGATTTGGAAGTAATTCTTACAGCTAGCATGCTAAAGATTTGACACTTATTAATATTACATATATATGTAAATCATATATATACATAAATCATCTATATACATATAGATGATTTAATCAAACTAAACAATTTGTATATATATGATTTAATGAACATAAAAATTTAGTGAAGATTTGAAAATCACAGAGACCAGTGTCCTATATTCCAGGATTCAGAATGTTGCCCTCTGGCTTCTGAATATTGTAATGAGAATTAAAAACTAGACTTTTCTTTATTATTGAATTTTGTCCTATCACTTTTTCATGCCCTTTGTTAGCATTTGTCACCTTTAGGCTATCCTAATCTGATGTATTGGTGTGAGACTTTGAAAACTGTGGCAAGAAATGTGTCATAGAGGGGCACCTGAGTGATGCAATTGGTTGAGCATCTGACTCTTGGTTTTAGTTCGGGTTGTGATCCTAGGGTAATGATCTCAGGGTCACTAGATTAAGTATTTCTCCCCTCCCACACTGCCGAGTTGCCTCCACTCTCAGTGTGGAATCTGCTTAAGATTCTCTCTTCCTCTCCCTCTGCCCATCCCTGTCTCTTTCAAATCAATCAATCAATCAATCAATCAATCAATCTTTAAAAAAATGTGTCATAGGGAAAATACGGCATATACAAAAAACTAGAAGAATAACCATAATTTTAATTTATTGTCAATGAGACCATAGTTTGTTTTCTCTGTGGTACATGATGGTCCCAACTAGATTACTCTTTGAAAAAACTTAACAGTATAGAACCTAACAGTGTTGAATACATTTCAATGAAATGTTGCGTGTCTCATGTAAAAATCAAATAATATGCCTTTCTTGATTAAATATATTAAACCTAAGGAAAAATCTAAGTTTCTTCAAATGGACCTTTGTGCTCCAAAACTATCTACTTTTCTAGCTTCTTTTCTTGCTCTCACCATAAAGCCCCTTGTTTTATGCCATACCCAATAGTATAACTTTCATTATACCTTTGCATGTGATATTCCACTTTGGTCCTTCTGATGTATCTTACCTAGTCACATGTAGGACACTGATTTCTCCTCAGTCTTAATTTTTAAATCAAACACTGTCTCCTCCAGGAAACCCCTCATGCCATCATTAGGCAGTTAGAAGTTTCTCCCATGGTCTTACCAATGCCTTAGCTAGGAAACATACTCCAACACTGCAATTGTTTGTTTTTACACCTCTCATTTCAATTAAATTATAGAGCTCTCAGATGAAGAACCTATGTTCAAATATTATATTTAAAAATTCTCCTTATTGCCTTGAATAGTACTTGACATTCTATATTTTTAATAAATGAGGTAAAAACAAAAAAAAAGTAGATGAAATGTTTAAATTGACATTACATTTGATTTAACATGAAAGAACAAGCATAGTTAAAAGTTAAAACTAATTACAATTGAAAGTAAAACTTCTTGGAAGTTTATTGTTATATTTCAAATATTATACAGCATAAGAAAATCGAAGATAAATGTTTTAAGAGAAAGAAACTTTATTATAAACATTGGTTTCATTTACTAAAACGATTCTTATGAAGGTATTATATATTCATTATATCAATTCAAAATGTAAACTGACATGTACAAAGATTAATCTATAAAATTGAAATGATATTAAGAAACTCACTTGCTATAGCAGTTATCAAATGAGTTGAAGCTGATATTTTTCTAGGTATTTGAAGAAAAAATTTTAAATATCCTAACTGATGAAATGTGTAGTGTGTGTTAGCACTCTATATTTGAGAGTGTCTAAGGCAGAGGTCAAGGCACCAACATAACCCAGAGTTATTATTTTTTTAATTGCAAATTTCAGAGTCCTACCTCAAAATTACTACCACAAAATTCAAAACCTCTGGGAAGAAAGTAAAAGATTGTATATATTTAGATATGTGATATGCAAATCTAGTCTGGAGTTTTATTTTATAATAACTACTCTAAAAGATAGTTTCTTTTTCCCATATCAACCCTATCATACTAATTGGTAATCTCAATATTAGTGTAGATAATTTTTCTTATTCCTTGTTATCTCAACTCCATTAATAACCTATATTCCAATTATCTGGTCTTTTTTCCCACCTTAGCCACTTTACTTGGTCACCACCATATGCTGACTTCGTCCTAAACTTTAACTACAAATCCTCCTTCCTCTCGAATTCAAGCATTCCAACCCTGACTATAATCTTTTATTTCTCCAGTTCTCTCCCTTTTGTATCCTAAAACCAACAATTCCTGAATCTAGGAAACCCTTCACTTGATTTACTTATACTTCCTTTCATTGTCCCTTATCCCACTCAGTTCTCATTTCCTTTCTTACAGAGTTTAAGGTCTGTAATCCCTGTTCTCCTTCAAATACTTTCTTCACTTGCCTCTCCGTGAAATTATTCTCTCTTCTTCCTCTCTGGCCACTCCCACTTTACTTCAGTCTCCTCCATTGGTTCTTCCTCTCTGTTAGTCTAGAAACACTGGCATGACATAGAGCTCATCTCTTTGACCATTTCCATCTTTACTCACTGTCTCAGTGAGTTCAAGTCTCATAGCTTTAATTACCATTTTTATGCTCATGACTGCCAGATTAATTTCTCAAGCTCATATAAGTTGTCTTCAACACCAGAGTCTTAATCAAACCCCATATTTAGATGATTCTACTTAAATATTTAGTAGGTTTCTCACATTTCACATACCAAAAACAAACCTGTGATGTTTCTCCTCACCATCATCCTGTCTTTTTTATCTTGATTAATGGCAGTTCTATTCTACTTCTTCCTAAGCCCCCAAACTAGATTTATTCTTGACTCTTCTCTTTCCTTCGTACACCCCTTCCAATCTGTCACCAAGTCTTATTGACTATACATCTAAAATATCTAGAATTTTACAATTTTTCATATCCTCTGGGCATTTTTTTTTTTTTTTTTTTTTTTACTTCTCCACTTCTGCCTCTACCTCTAGTTTATTTTGAGCCCAGCAACCATAATCGTTCTGTTAAAAATCTAGAACTGGTCATTCCATTTTTCTTTTTTTTTTCTTTTTTTTTTAAATTTATTTATGATAGTCACACAGAGAGAGAGAGAAGCAGAGACATAGGCAGAGGGAGAAGCAGGCTCCATGCACCGGGAGCCCGACGTGGGATTCGATCCCGGGTCTTGAGGATCACGCCCTGGGCCAAAGGCAGGCGCTAAACCGCTGCGCCACCCAGGGATCCCTCATTCCATTTTTCTAAACAAGAGCTATTCTCTTCCCATCTGACTCATAAAAGCCAGTGTCTTTACTATGTTCAAAATGCCCTAGAATCGACTGAACTTCTTCAACTATTAGTGGTGAAAATCTTTTTAATTTATTTTTTATTTCCACTCTATCATGGCCCAATAATTTTGTAAAATATTATTTGTAATATTTTTGTAATATTTTGTAAAATATTATTAGTAAAAATGAGGTATTAGAAAAGTGAAGAACACTAGGATATATCATATTTTAATATTAATTTTAATAGACAAAATGCTATTATGGTACTCTATCAAATTGAAAAAACGCTATTATGGTACTCGATCAAATTGTTATAAAAGTTTCTTAATTTCTTGTATCTGTTTCCTTGTGACTAGTGACAAATTGTTCCTGGACCAGGATAGGCTGGAGTCCACACGCTAAATATTAGCACTATTCTAGAAGTTCTGTGTTCCTCTCTCCACTCAGATCTTTTATTCTGCTGTTTCCTCTTTTTTCCTCCAATCCAGCCACAGAGTTAGGTGATCAGTCCCAGGACTTCCAGGAACTTTTCTGTCTCAGGAATTTTGAACTCCTTTCCCCTGCCTAGGAGCTGCATGACTTATCTCCCAACTCCCCTTGGGACTATACTCAGATGTTAGTCCCTAATAAGGTCTTTTTTCTTTTTCTTTCTTTCTTTCTTTCTTTCTTTCTTTCTTTCTTTCTTTCTTTCTTTCTTTCTTCCTTTCTTTCTTTCTTTCTTTCTTTCTTTCTTTCTTCTTTCTTTCTTTCTTTCTTCTTTCTTCTTTCTTTCTTTTTCTTTCTTTCTTTCTTTGTTCTTTCTTTCTCTTTCTTTCTTTCTTTCTTCTTTCTTCTTTCTTCATTCTTTTTCTTTCTTTTTCTCTTTCTTCTTTCTTTCTTTCTTTCTCTTTCCTTCTTTTTCTAAGATTTTATTTTCATTTATTCATGAGACACACAGAGAGAGGCAGAGACACAGGCAGAGGGAGAAGCAGGCTCCCTGTGGGGAGCCCGATGTGGAACTCCATCCTAGGACCCCAGGATCACAACCTGAACCAAAGGCAGAAGCTCAACCACTGAGCCACCCAGGTGCCCCTCTAATAAGGTCCTTCTTGACCAGCCTATCTAGAAAGTTACACTCCTTTCCAATATTTCTATATCCTAGTACTTAGTTAATGGTTTTCTTTTTCCTTTTTTTTTTTTTTTCTGTATTAATTCTTTATATTATTTCTGTTATCTGATTAGAATGTAAGCTGTGAGTACAGGAATTTTTACCTCTAAATTTACTGCTCCATTTTCTGCACCTATGCCCACCATATAGTAGAAGCTTAAAAACATTTTTTTAAATAAATGATTCTGAATAGCTATTGAGGTATACAAGGCCTTATAAGTAGAATAAGCATTAAGCACTTACAAGGAAGTTTAAATAATTTGCTAACACAGGAAAATATAATAAACTATTTAAGTTTAAGTGAAAAGAAAAACTGTTATTATCAACAATTATAGTACTATCCCCCACTGTGCTTGTAGACTGAGAGGAAAAATAAAGCTCTTTTATGTGATGTTATTTTTAATATATGTATTTGTTGTTGTGGGTTAATAAAAAAACAAAATCCTATAGAAGGGTTATTGAATTCATAGAAAATTTTTGTTTTATATTGTCCTAGATACTGGTTACTAAAACCATAATTCTGAGGTGTCCACAAATGCTTTTATTATTTCATTATTTTATTTGTTTTTTTCATAAGTGCTTTTATTATTTTAAGTAGGTCTTCATACTTGTAAATACTATGAACCACTGATTTATAGTTGAATCAAATTTCAATTGCTTGAAATTAATTTTGGCAAAATATAGAAAAATAAAATTTTAACTTATTTACTCTTCCATAGTTTAATGATAAAAACACATTTATTGTGATTATGATCACTATATTTGGGTCCTAATTTTGATTTTCAAATATTCAGAAATATTTATCTACTTAATCTATCTAAACATTTAAAAGGTTTGATAGAAAGTCTCAAAATTTTAAAATTGAAAAGGATTCTTCTCCTTTTTTTTTCTTCTTTTTTTTTTTAATTCTATAGTTTCTGAGGTACCTCAGATACTCCAGGCAGTAGTCACATTAACAAGAAAACATTCTTTGGCAAATAAGCACATTCTCTGCTACTTACCTTATGCCCATTAGTTAATACAGTAAAGGCAACTGTTATTTATTGACATTAAATTTACAAATACAAAGTAGTTCATTAGAACTATGGAAAGACAAATATTTTTTTTGCTTGTATCTATTTATAATTCAGAAAGAAATCCAAACTATGTTTTTACTCCTAATTTGGAATATTTTATTCATTTTCTGAAGAAAAGAAAGAAAAAGTTTTTTATTTCTCACTTAAGTATTTGCACAGAGTTCATTTCAGTTACCTATTTTGATTATTTAAAATTGACTGAAGAAGACAGAAAAGGCTCTAAAAAAGGATGATTTGACAGAGAGAAATGGATGCTTAAAATGTATTCAAATGTGACTTCCAGTTTTAGCTCTAATGTGTAAAAAGCTTCAAAGTTGTCATTCTTGTCCTTAGAACAAAAGAAAGCTGAACAAACCAAAAAGCAATGACTTTTTTTGACTCACCAGAGAACTGGAGATACAGGGCAAATAGCCATCTCAAAATCTGGGGAAATAGGCAAATCTAGAGAATCAAGATCTGCTCACCTGGAACAAAAGCTACTGGAACCATAAACTGATAGGAAAACATAAATGGCAATTTTAATGACTTGCTGGAGGCTAAATGAAGACTAACATGAGAGTGAGAAACTCCTGGCATCCACAGTCTTCCAAAGCCTTTTACAATTTAACGGGTTTTACCTCCAAGAATCCCACCATGTTCTCACAGGGAATAGTAAAAAAAAAAAAAAGATACTCTGGTGGCTCCACACAGGGAGGTGAAGATGAACTTTGTTAAATATGTCTGCAGGGGTATCCATAACAAAGGCCTATTTTCCAGGGAAAGACTATTAGAGCCTTATTCCACCAGCAGAAATGACATTTCTCCCCTCCAGCCTTCTTGTCTCACCTTAAGGGCGTGGAAGGAGGGGAAGCTAAGGAACATTAGTGAAGATCAAAGCCTAGGGATATTTAATCATAGGAATATTAAATGCTTCCAGTTACCACACATTACCACCACACCAATAGGGTTTCATTTGAAAGAGTTGTAAAACACACACTCTCTCTGAGGAGGACTACTTAGCCTAAAGTCAATAGAGGAGGGGGAAAACAAAAAGAAAACTACCCACATGCCTATAGCAAACATTAAATACAACCCAACTACTAGATAGAGTTACATAAAACTTCGCACAAAGACCTATTTACCTCAGTTACTTTTATCCTATTCCATGGTTACAAAAAGAAAAAATAGTTCCCAAATGAAGTCACTTGTGCTAAGCCCCATGCCAGCAAACCAAGACTTAATACCTAACCTAATTGCAGTTTCAGTTTCTCCAGGAATGTGACCTTTAACCAGTCAATCAGGACAGCACTAGTGAGGTAATCTGCCTGCTAGACCCCAGTCTTTCCCCAAAGGGAGATGACTTCCCTGAAATAATACTTTCTTTGTCTCAACCTTTCTTTCTATACAAACCTTCCATTTGCGCAGCTCTTCAGAGCTTCTTTCTATTTTCTAGATGGGATGCAGCCCAATTCATGAATCGTTGAATAAACTCAATTAGATCTTCATATTTACTCAGTTGAATTTTGTTTTTAAAACACAATAAAGAACTACAAGGCATGACAAAGTCAATTAAACACACAGTCTGAAGAAGCAAAGCAAGAATCAGAACCAGACTCAAACATGACCGAATGTTGAAGTTATCAAAAAAGGAATTCAAAATAACTATGGTAAATATGTTAAATACTAGTGGAAAAATGATAATATGCAAGAAACGAGGAAAGGAGTGATAGGCATTCTAAGAAAGAAAAAGAAGAAAATATTAGAAAAACCAATCAGTGTAGCAGAAATGATTTCATTTTGTTTATGTAATATTAGGTTGCTGAAATCTGTGACAGCTCACTATGGAAAATAGTGGGGCATCTCAGTAAAAAGGTATTAGAAAGGACTTATAAAATTTAGACATCTTTTAGGTAATTTCAGAGAAGGTGCAATTGGATTGAGTCTTTGCTCTGGATTATGTGCTGTTAGGAAGCTGTGATAATACTATGATTTGGTATTAAACCAAATCTAACTACAACGTATGAAGAATGAAGCAAGGCTGAAACCATAATTTGCAAACCAAACAAAACAGAGATCACTCATTTTAACCAGGAAAGGAAGAAAGTCAGAAATTTTCATTTTAACCAGGAAAGGAAGAAAGTCAGTAATTTTTATGGTTTTAAAAATGTCCACATTATTGTCTATGTTCATGTAACCAAACTAATGTGAGTTTGCTTCTTGGTGAGTTGCAGATAAAATCTACACCAGGTGAGTTGTCACACAAAGAAAACTTTGATCATGGGTAATAACTTCCAAAGCTGTGACTCTTTGAGCAAGGGTGATTAGGTTCCTTTGATTTAGGGCTAGGATGAATATTTAGATAGGGGAGTTTTGTCATCATATGCAGAGGCAGGCATAAGGTGGCACATGTGCCTTAAGGAAACTTGCCTATACATACCTTTTATGATATGTAAATAAGGCTTGCGCTCCTCCTTTGGTGGAAAATTTAGTAGTATAATGAGGTAAAACTGTTGGTTACTCCATGGGTCACTATGGTCCATCTGCACAGGCAGGAGTCAGGGGTTGGTCTGGCTGGCCAGAACTCTTTGGGCAGTTGCTATTGCTTGAGGGGTAGTTACGCTTTCCATCACGGAATGCTACGTGCCCTTCAGGTCTTTTGCCTGAGTTAAGAGATAAGCTAGAAAGAAGAGCTTACGGAAAGATGTGGGACAAAGGTCACTGGATACAAGCAGGTGAGCATTAAAGGTCAGGTCTTGAGGTCTAGCTGATGACATTCACACATTATTATGGCATGATCTCCCTTTTGTCTTAACTCATTATGGTCACAGAATGACCTTTCCTGACATTGGTATTCTGTTAAATTGTTTATTTTCAACATAACATCAACACCGAGCCCTGAGTGAAAGGCCAGCTCTTACCAACATCAAGACCTGGCTCTGGAATGTCAATGGCTGCTGTTTTCTTTCTTTCTCATCAGTTTTATTTCGTTTGGTAAACATTTCTCAGTGATGCATAATTTGTTTCATTGCTATCTTTATCATATGTTAATTTCCCATATAGATGTAGAACTATCAATATCTCTATAATATTATTTAAATTGGGAGAGAAAAGATTGGAGCTAAACTATTTAAAACCCTTTTATTGTCATTGGCAGGCAAAGATTTTTTTTTAAAGATTTTATTTATTTATTTATTTATTTATTTATTTATTTATTCATTTATTTATTCATGATAGACAGAGAGAGAGAGAGAGAGAGAGAGGCAGAGACACAGGCAAAGGGAGAAGCAGGCTCCATGCTGGGAGCCGGACGTGGGACTCGATTCCGGGACTCCAGGATCAGGCCCTGGGCCGAAGGCGGTGCTAAACCGCTGGGCCACCTGGGCTGCCTCCACCAGGTACATTTAGTACAATATGCCCAAATGAACACATGGTCACTTAACCAGGGACTGGACAAGGAGGTGCAATGTGTAATCTGCAGGAGGCAGGCGCTGAACCCCTGAGCCACCCAGGGATCCCGGCAGACTAAGATCTTACTCAACTTTAAGACTTTGTTGAGTTTAATATCTATGGAGAAGTTTATACCATTAGAATTAAGAAAAATAAAATTTCAAACTAGAAAAAAAGGTAGTCTAATGGGGAAAAGAAGCTAAACAAACAACTAGGGTTGGTTCAGGGCTAAAGTACAGAAGGGAAAGAAATTTTAACTCAGCCTGGAAGGTCAGTCTTTGAGGCAGACAGAGGGTAGAAGGGAAAAGTGTAGTGAAAAAGCAGAAGCAAGCTCTAAGTGTTCCAGTGCTAGTGAGTTATATGGCAAGTGCAGGAGACACTTGTTTGGGAAGTAGGGAAGTCATATAGGAAAGGAACAGCAGCTGAGATGTTTGTGAGCCAGCTACCACTGTGGAATTCAAAATTAGTTTGGCAATGCTAGAGCAGAAGATAAACATATGGAGGTTGGGGGGAATTAGAGAAGAGTCTGGCTTCATCTATAAACAGCTGAAAAACAAGCAAACATTTCAAGCGGGAGAGTAACACAACTAAATTTATGGCTGCCATATGGAACATGGACATGGGGAGAACAATCTGTAAAGGACTGAAGGCATAGGAACAATTTGGAAGCTCTCTCAAATCAAACTAAGATGCCTTCAGAACACTGAAAAAAACTCAGGGGATACTCACTGCAAGTTTTTTGTTGAAATTTATTTCTGTTGTGGTACATGTAAAAATTCTCTGTTCATTGTCAAATGATGTGGTATGTCCACAGTCTTTTTTTTCCCAAATCAATTTAACAAATATACTCTTCACTAAGTAATGTATCTCTTACAGACTCAGTCTTGTAGGATTGAACCCTTTACTTCTGGGATCTGATACTTTCTCCAAGTAGACAGTATCAGAACTGATTTGATTACTTGATAATGTGGGAAAACATGCACATTGGAGTTGGTGTCAAATTAAAATTAAAATATTGAACAGAGAAACTGATCAAATATTAAAAAGCTCTGTAAAGACATCTGGTTTCAACATGGCCTGAGGTGCAAAGACTTTTACTGACTCAACTAATTGCTAAAGGAGAAAGAGGCAAAAAAATCTACTTATTAGTATTTAGAATTTTAGTTATTATATGATATTTTTATTTTATTTTTATATTTATATTTATATAAATATTTATATTTATATTTATATAAATATTTATATAAATATATATAAATATATATTTTTATATATAAAAATATATATAAAATATATTTATATTTTTATATAAAATATAAATAGTAGAATACTCATACTATATTTTATATATTATATTTTATATATATATTTATAATATATAAATTATTAGTAGTAGTATTAGTAGAAATAGAAGTAGTATTAGTAGTAGTAGTATTAGTAGAAGTATTAGTAGAAGTAGTAGTAGTAGTAGTAGTATTAGTATTAGAAGTAGTATTAGTAGTAGTAGTATTAGTAGAAGTATTAGTAGAAGAGTATTCTGAGTTAAAGCAACAAAGTATTGGTTTTAACTACATAAACTATGAAGTAAATATTCTGCAAAAACAGGAATTAGAATGTATTCTACATACAGTAGTAAAATCTATAATCTCTTTTTATCAGCCATAGGAATAAGACCAATTTTATAAGGGGCAGAGGGGAACCATTATTATGCAAAGGTGTGTTCATACCAAGAAGTATATATTTTTACAAAGAGGAAAAACATTTTACTTTAAGTCCATTAAAAGGTACATGGTGTTCTCAAAGTGCAAAAATAAATTTAGGATTATTCCATCCCATTTTGTGAGGATGAGATGATTCATCCTGATTAGGTTTCCTGTTGAGGCTGAGTGGTTTTAATAAAAGAAGGAAATCAATGACTGGCCATTGGAATATAATGGATCTGTAATGCTATATTTTAATGAGGCAGCAATGGGAGGCCATTAGAATGAAATAGATTGACCATCAACAGCACATAAAATAATTTATTAAACAAGCTGATGTGCAGATAATAGGGTCACTAAAAGTATGTCGTAGGGATATACAAAAAGTATGAGACTATAGTTTCCTAATAAGTTTCTAAACTAAGGATTGTTTTCATGCAAAGGGGAAAAACATAATTTGCTGATTAGTGATACATATTAGGACCTCTTAACCACCTTTACCTTTCATGTTTTGTGTAATTTATGATATAGTAGAGTGACAATTCATAGCACTTTGGATAAAATCTGCAAACATGTATGCTCTTTGAAAAATGATTAACATTTAAAATTTTTAAGTTAATATTAGGCATCAATACGTTATTTCTTGTCATATAATCTATATTTGGTCTCTCATTTAAATGCATATACTATGTAATTATTACCTAATCAATATCATTTTTATAAGATCAGAAATAATTCACTAACCCCCGAAACAGTTCATTTTGAGAAAGCTAAATGTATTATTTGTAGTCATATTAAAAATATTGAGTAAACATTTCCTTCATGAGAGAACCATCTACTCTTTTAATATTTCCATATTGTCTCCATATTCCAGAATCTAGGTTAAAATAATAATTCAGCCTCCCACAGGCAACAACTGTCTTAGTAAGATGAATTAAAATATGATTAAAATTAATTCAAATTATAACTAGAACTTCTTTGAAATTAATGGTTAAGGTTTTATGGTGATATGTTAGAAGCTTACCATTGTCAATCTTTAATGAATTCATTTTAATCATTATGCTAAGTACATATAATCAAGTGGATTTGAGACATAAAATTTCAGCCTTCTGGGTTACAATGTTATTTTTATCTCTTTTGTTCACTCATTCCTATCTTGTCACAAGTTATGCACAAGTTAATTTAAATACTCTTCTTCAACAGCAACATGCAAAAGAATGAAACTGGACCACTTTCTTACACTATACACAAAGCTAAATTCAAAATGAATGAAATACCTAAATGTGAGGTAAGAAACCATCAAAATCCTGGACTACATAGGCAGAAACTTTTTTGACCTCAGCCATAGTAAATTCTTATTAGACACATTACCAGAGGCAAGGGAAACAACATCAAAAATGAACTATTGGACCTTTATCAAGATAAAAATGTTCTGCATAGAAAAGCAAAACTAAACTAAAAGGCAGCCTGCAGAATGGGAGAAGATATTTGCAAATGACATATCTGATAAAGGGTTAATATCCAAAATTCATAAAGAACTTATCAAACTCAATATCCAACAAAACCAAATAATCCAGTTAAGAAATGAGCATAAAACATGAATAGACTCTTTCCAAAGTGGACATCCAGATGGCCGATAGACACAGGAAAAGATGCTCAACATCTACTCATCATCATAAGTCAGAACCATGATGAGATACCACTTCACACCTGTCAGAATGGCTAAAATTAATAACTCAGGAAACAACAGGTGTGGGAAAGGATGTGGAGAAAGGGGAACCCTCTTGCACTGTTGGTGGGACTACAAACTGATGCAGCTACTCTGGAGAAGAGTATGGAGGATCCTGAAAGAAGTTAAACATAGAACTACCCTAGCATCCAGCAATTGCACTTTTAGTATTTACCCACAGGAAAAAAAAATACAGGTTTGAAAGGGTGCATGCACCTGATATTTATAGCAGCATTATCAACAGTAGCCAAACTATGGAGAGAGCCCAAAAGTCCATTGAATGTGAATAGATAAAGAAGAAGTGATAACTAAATAAATAAATAAAATAAATAAATAGTGAAATATTATTCAGCCATGGAAAATAATGAAATCTTGCCATTTGCAACAACATGGATGGAGCTAGAGTATATTTTGCTAAGTGAAATAAGTCAGAGAAAGACAAATACCATATGATCCCACTCACATGTGGAAAGAAAGAAAGAGAAAGAACAGATGAACATATGGGAAGGGGGAAAGGAAAAAAAGGAGAGAGGGAAACAAGCTGAGAGAACAAACTGAGGGTTGATGGAGGGAGGTGGGTGGGGGGCTGGTTAGATGAATGATGGGGATTAAGGAGAACACTTGTTGTGATGAGCACTGAGTGTTGTAGGTAAGTAAGTGATGTATCACTAAATTCTACTCCAGAATCCAATGTATGTTAACTAACAAAATTTAAATAAAAAAAATACTCTGAATGTTACTGTATGTTAACTAACAAAATTTAAATAAAAAAAAATACTCTGGCAAAAATCCTCTCATCCATTTGCCCTTTCCTTTGTGTCTTACAGTAATAACACCAGCAGGTTGCACATTCTTCTTCCTGCAACTTGTTAAAATCTTTGCTTTAGACCTGACAGTTTTCTCTTTTGAAGTTGAGGTGAATATATTACCATATACCTCCATACATGGAACTGAGAGCAGTCAGGAAATTAAGACTAGATAAACTCTTTCCTTTAGTAAAGATACGTTGCAACAGAAGTTTCACTTTTCTTAAATAATGAAGAAATCACTTTTAATAATCACTTTCAAGAATACTTAATTAACAACATAGGTCATATTTCTTTTCAAATGTAATCCGTTCATGAGGGTAAAGAAGAATTTTAATTAAAAATTCCAAGTAAAACCAATGTGAATCTACATTATCAGTTAAAAAAAAAAAAAGTTGTTTATAGTTTTTGAGAATATATTGCCATAGTAAAACTCTAATTCAGTTAAAAAATAGTCATTTAAAAACTCTGATTTATTTAATAGGCTAATAGATGATAAGGCCCCCAAAATGGCAGTGCTACAACTATTGAGGAAAAAAACTCATAATATATATGTATATAAATATATATGTATATAATATACAGTATAATTATACAGTATAATAACCACTCCACCATAGAGGAATACACAATACCAGTTGAAGCCTATTTAGAGGGACACCTGATAGGGGGGAAAAAACTTTCAGAAAGTTGAGGAAGAACAGAACATAATTTATAGAATTCATGACTGAAAAGGAGAACACCTTCATTGCTGTGTTCATAAATGTATTCACACCCCAAATAAATGGTGTTTATTAGTGACTCCATCTAGTTTATTTCAATTCAGACTTTTAATTTATTTAATTTATTCATTTAATTAATTTATTTATTTAATTTATTTTATATTATATATATTTTATATATATTATATATTTATATATATTTTTATATATACACATTTTATAATTTAACATATTTATTTATTTAATTTATTCATCACTTTACCTTTCTTGTACATTTTTATCCTCCTAAAATAAAGATACCTTATATATACCATTAATAAATATAATATATATTAAGAATGAAAAGTAGAATTATGAAATAAGTATATTTTAGTAAGAAATACTGAAGTGTTTCCAAAGAGTAATGATTTTTCTTTCAGGCATGTATTTCTATTTATTTGCTTACAATATGCCTTTTTCAAAGGCAAGAAAATTTTATGACATTTATAAAATTAAAAAATTACTGAAAATGGTCATTTTAGTCACAAAATATAATTTCCACCCTGTAATTAGTACATTAGGTTCTACAAAATAGGCACAGCTTCCAACTTCATTTCAAGTTCACACTTATTCCTTGTTATATTCCTGTGGTATAGGTGGGTTGTCTATAGGTAAGGAAAAAATGTGATCACCTTTTTTTCCCCTTGCATTCTTTTATCAGCTTGCTTATAGCTTTTGGCCTGCTTTGTTTGGAGCAGGTGGAAGCACTTGAAGATTTAAGAGATTAAGGAAGGAATAAGAAAGCTGCATCAATTTACTAATATGTAATGGGCATTGGAAATGGTTATAGAAGTACCAAGGTACAAGTGAGGTGTTTGACCACCTGATCTGCAGACCCTTCTAAAAGGAGATTGTAAAAATACGAGGCTTGAACTTGTCACTTCTACTGACTATAAGAAGGTAAGATTGTTGGGATTTTTTGAGAGAGCTTGCTTATTTATTTTTAAGATTTTATTTATTTACTTGAGAAAGAGAATGGAGCAGAGGCAGAGGCAGACTTCTCGCTGAGTGGGGAGCCCAATGCGGGGCTCAATCCTGAGACTCCTGGATCATGACTTGAGCAGAAGGCAGATGCTTAACTGACTGAACCACCCAGGTTCCTAAAGAGTGGAGAGATCTCATTTAGAAAAAGCTACATAGTAAACACCACTTCAATCAAAAAGGAGTGCTGGTGCTCTTTTGAGAAGTGGGCTACAGTGAGACTACCCAGAAACCTTGGTTTGAGATTAGAGAACTCAGTGGACAAGTGCTAGACTCTTGCCTGGGAGATTCATAGGAAAAATGGTGAAAGCAAGTTGCTGCTGTTTGAAGATCAAATTGAGTCTGTGTTTGTTAATTAATGTGATCGTAGGACTTTTGATTATATAAAAGTACCTGCCATAGTTATGAAGCTTCCTGAAAAGTTGATTTGGAGTCAAGAGAAATATGTCATTCAAGGGATAAATTGTGAAGGGGCTGTGAAAAAAAATATAGTTACTTATGATTTCTATATTCTTCAGTTATGCTTCAGTGTTCCCAGTTATGCTTGAATAACCTTTGCACAATTCCTTTGTTGGTTCAAGAACAAGCAGAAGGGAAAACCATTTGTGCATCCTTTTCACAATTTAAACGAGTATGGATCATCATTCTATGACATTTTCTGGTCTAGCCTAGCCTGAATTTTTTTTTTTTAAATAATTACACTACTATTATTATTTATGTTATGTTTGGTTTAAAAGTCAGTTCTCTATATCATATTTTCTCAATTGTTATTTGCATATTTTAACAGATAATTTTTCTTTAAACATATGATAATACATTAATAGAACTCTGTTAATATTTTTGTAGATTAATGACCTTCATCAAAATTTTGTTTGTTAACTGACACAAGGTTTTAACTGACCCCATCCTTGAACAGCATTTAATAATATTGCTTACTTGAAATTATGCTGGGGATTTACTAGAAAAATAACATAAATAAATAGTATTCCAACTGGTCATTATAAATTCCACCCGGTATGTTTATTTTTTTTTTTAAGATTTTATTTATTCATGAGAGACAGAGAGAGAGAAAGGCAGAGACACAGGCAGAGGGAGAAGCAGGCTCCATGCAGGGAGCCGGACGTGGGACTCGATTCCAGGACTCCAGGATCAGGCCCTGGGCCGAAGGCGGTGCTAAACCGCTGGGCCACCTGGGCTGCCTCCACCAGGTACATTTAGTACAATATGCCCAAATGAACACATGGTCGCTTAACCAGGGACTGGAGAAGGAGGTGCAATGTGTAATCTGCAGGAATTCATTCCAATACCATCATTAAGCTTGTGTATACCAAGGCATTGTTTTCATTTCTTCTACTTTCTTCCTTTTGCTTCCTGTATAAGAATTTATCCCAGTTCCAGCATTAGCTAATTTGGTTGGAATGAGCATCTGATGATCTTCCAGCTGTTCTGGAAATTTGAAATGGTCCTTCCTACTCTGTCTTAGGGGACGGAACTGCCAGGCAATTCTGCTCAGTACTGCTAAGTAATAGCCACCTGGAATAAACCATCTGGTGACAAAGCCATCTATCTCACCTCCTCAGGATTTACCCATTCCCTTCCTTCTGTGTGTAAAAAAGTACTTATAAATATATGTGATGTGGTCCTTTTCTATATGTGGTTAGTAATGAGGATCTCTTTCTCTGAATATGACACAGGTTCTTATAATTCTTTCCTTTTTTCTTATTCTACCAGCTATCTCTGCTTCTAGGTCTGTTTTTACATTCATTATTTTTGTGCTTTCTGGCCATGCCACTGAGAAGTAAATCCTAACATTTTGTGGAATAAACCTCAACCCTATCCAGATATTACTCTTTGGAGACAGCAAAACATTCATTTTTCATTTATGGTTTCATTCTTGAAGCTCATTTGTACCTGAAATTTAGAATATTGGCAATAGCTTCCTTTTGAGGATAAAATTGTACAGTTCAAGCTGTTTTCAATCCTTATAAAACTAGTCCCACTTATTTATAGCAGTCTGTGTCTAGAATAGGCTTTAGAAATGATTTTGTTTGCTTTTCATGTAGTCAACATGATTGTTGACTATAAAATCATTCTCATTGAAAGTCAGTTGAACTTTGAAATTAGTAACCATCTATTTAAAAAATTACATTTTTATAAAATGTAAGCGACTTCATTTTTATTGAAAGTATTTTTAAGTTGTGACTTAATTTAAAGTAGCAGTTCTTTTCAATTTAATTTCCCTATATTTCTAAGAAATATTGTATCATATCTCTAAAAAAAGACAAAATTATATTATTTATCTATTTGTTCCCTTCTTAACTGTTTCTTTTTTATACAAGATCTGAAGATCAAATCAATTACAAGAAGGAAGACACAAGAATTTTCTCGATAATCAAATTTGATATGTCAATCTATGTCTTGAACAGATAAACATTGTTAATACTGCTAAAATTAAGGCATTGTTAACTACTTTGAAAAAATCTAGGCTAATACTACCTTAGCATTTTTTAAATCAAATTTAATTTTCATTTATATTTTTATTATATATTTTTATTACTTTAAAATATAGAATTTATATGCATAAAGGAATTTATCCATGAGTGAGGAAATAAGAGTCCATGGCAGTTATCTATTAATTAAAGACAACTTCTAAGTTACATATGTGTGTGTGCACGTGCACACACATATACATACAGCTGAAAACAAAATTGTAAAAAAAAATGCACTAGATGATATAAAGTTGGTTAAATCAGGGGCTGGAAATAGAGATGATAGGGTACAGGAAGGCAGTGGATAGTTTTGTTTTATACATCCCTCTTAGGCTTTAGTTCACTTCCTAGAATATATGTGTTTTACAATATTATACTGAAAACCAATTTTTATGATGCAAGGGTATTATTAAAAATTCATGAGTAATTGAATATTGAGACTTTTGGATATTTTAATAAAATAGTTGCTATTTTAGTCTAATGATATGAAATATTACATAAAAACTTCATTTTGGGGGATGCCTGGGTCGGTTTAGTGCCTGCTTTCCGCTCAGAGTGTGATCCTGGAGTCCTGGGATCGAGTCCCACATCAGGCTCCGTGCGTGGAGCTTGCTTCTCCCTCTGCCTGTGTCTCTGCTTCTCTCTCTCTCTCTCTCTCTCAAACAAAACAAAACAAAACAAAAAAAAACTTCATTTTGGCCCACTTTTAATAGCTTGCTTTTATTTATAGTACTTAATATGAAAATTAAATTGATAACACCACTAATGAGCCATAGAACTCAATCTATTGTTTTCAGATTTAGAATTATAATAAAATTATAATTTTTCTTATTTATTTACATTGATATATTAAAATCTCAGCATCTGTCAGTAAACATATGCTTTGCAATCATACTAGCTAATTGTTTTTGTGAGGGTACTCGGAACCAATAACTTCCACTAAAGGAGAAAAGGTGTTCAAATATTCAAATCAATCCCAATGAAATGAATCATAAAAATTCTCTACTCATGCTAACCATTAAATCCTAAATCAGAGTGTATAGCTGTTATTTTTGACATCTCTCGAACACTTTTCAAGTTAATTTTCCTTTTCTTATTTTATTATAAGAATTGTTTGAATCTGCTACATGGATTTTAATAGTTCTTCTGGAATATGATTGAAGGCAAGGGACATGACAGGTTAAATTACCCTGAATATCATCTAGTAAAGACAGGTACCTGAGTAAATTAAACATAACTCACCACTGATGTTCACAGATACATTTTTAAAAAGAAGGCATAACAATATGAAGACATGTAGAACATTTACCATATTTAGAAATGTTTATCCAAGTTTTTCTTTTTTTCCATCATGCTATAGCAGAAACTATGAAAAAAGGAAAGACAAATTTGCTTAGCTCTGAAAATAAAAATTGAAGAACCACTACTGGTCCTCAAAAAATGTCCATGTCTGGAAGATAAAACAAAAAGGATATTACTTCTTCATTCCTCGAATAGAGAATTTCAACATAAATTTAATTCTCCAAAGCCATGCAGAAAAAAGAGAAGCTCAGATTTTGTGCATTTCCACTATTTGATAAAATAGTTACTATAGAATCTTAGTGAATATAGAACTTCTCCAGATGACAATGAACTAGACAAGTCCATGTTTCTTTTTTAGTAGAGACAATAGTGTAGGTTATGGATATCTCTAAATTTCAGCAAGTCATATGACTTGTTGATATACGGAAACCTAAATTTGACTGTGTTTAATATTATGTATTGCTTGTTCACTTTATAATGTGCTGTTTTCCTGTTACGAAGGTTGGTTTTTCTGTTTTACTGCAGAATAAAGCTGTTTCTCACAGACTAAATTACTGGGGTAGCCTGGTCTTGTCCTGTTGCACAACAGTTAATATAAAACAAACAGCTTTTGAGAGAAATCAAGAACATTGGAGAAATGAAATGATAATCTTTTAGCTGGTATAATCAGTGTTAAAGTCATCATCTTAATCGCTTGTTGAAAATTATAAGTGAGTCCTATTTCAAAAGGTGTAAATATCAAAATTTAAATGTATAAACAAAAACCTTAGTTCCTTTAGCAATATACTTACCATGGAATAAATTTATTTACTTATTACAGCATTATATTTATTTTTTTAAGCATTATATTTAAATAATGAGCATCTATTTATCCAAGATCAAATGAGGAAAGACTAAACTATGATTACTTTCAGCACTTAAGCTCTGTGTCCCAAAAGAGTAGAATAAATAATACATGGCTAAAATGGTCACTGCTCAGTTTCAGATGAGAATAAAATCCTTCAGCAATACAAATGACTGATTTATCTTCTGTATTCCAAAATCTGTTTAGAAGTAAATTACTATATATAGAAACCTGATTTTTTTCTAGTGGTAGTATATGTTGAAAAATTAGTGATGCGTTACCAAAGAAAATACACTGATTCAATGACATACTGTGGTCCCTGCCTTCATCTAAGGGTTGGACAGGGGATTCAGGACAACTATGATTTCAAATCAGCTCTGCCACCCAATACATGATAGTTCAGACTATTGTTTATTTCCTTGAGTCTGTTTTCCAATTTCTGAAATATTAGCATTTAGACTAGATGATCTGTAAGGTCCTCATCTTTTTAATTCTCTAATATTTTTCAAACTCAAACTATGGTCTGACACATCTTGGGAGATTGCGGTGAACATATACCCTGGTGGCTCTCCAATGTTTCAGACTCTTGTGTAATTTCCTCCCTGTTGAGTGCACGTGGAATCTATGACCCATCTTTAAGCAATAGAAAATGGTAAAGACGATAGGATATCACTTCCATGATTAGATTACATTGTATAAGACTTCATTTTATTAGCTGGAAGGTGACATTCTCCCTATTGGCCTTGAAGAAGCAAAAAGTTATGTTGTGACATTGTCATGAAGAGGATCACGTGGCAGGGAATGTTAGGTGGCTCTATGACCTGAAGACAGTTTTTTTCCTATAGTCAGTAAGAAGCTGGGCTCTCAGTCACATAATGGAAGAGAAAGGCATTCTGCTAACAACCTCAATGAGCTTAGAAGGGGATTCTTCACTAATCAAGCGAGATGAGAATGCAGTCCGGTTGACATCTTAATTACAACCTTGTTGAGACCTTGAGCAGAGGTTCCTGCTAAACCATGCCCAGACTTCTGACCCACAAAACTGAAATTGTGTGTGTTGCTTTGTTTGCTACTTGGCAATAGAAAATGAATATAGGAATATGGGTTCAGATTTCTTGTCTCCTTGGAAATTTGCTGATTGGAAAAACAATTACAAAAACACATAGAAACAAGCAAACAGAAATCTCACCTGAGTGTGGGGAATTTTTTTTTTTTTTTTAGCTTATTTCAAAGTAGTATTTTTGTACTTTCCTCTCTCTTTTTTATTCCCTAATAGTTCACTAGAGGAGCAATTAATAAGGAGAAATGGGAAAATATAACTCTCCTGGCAGGTATTAAGCAAAGCTTTTTGGTGTTATAGGCATAATCTGTGGTATAAAATTGTTTTTTCACTTTTGGCTTGGTTTTGTAAAATTAAGAATGATAGAAATGCATTACTTTCTGTCCTCAATCACCCACCCTCTAGCCCCTCTAAGTGTTGGAGTCTGTCACTTTCTAATAATTCCTTACAAGTGGTCAAAATGCTTAGGGGAAAATCCCTAGTAAATTAGAGTAATTATCAGTAAAGATCAAGCTCATTTACTAACAAACATGTTCAAAATTTAAAATTATTCACCTTTATTTATATTTTTACTTACATGCAGTGCCTCTAGCAAGATTCTGAGCTCAGAGACCAGAACTAGAGGAGACTCAAGAAAGCACCAATAAAACACCTCATTTTGCAGGTGAGGAAAGGTTTCCCAGGAAATTTGGAATGACTCCTAAAGATTAGTCATGCATAATGTCACATAATTAGGACAAGAACACAAGAATTAAAATTAACCAAATATATTTGAACACTCATATAGTCACATGATATTTTGCAATTATTTTGGCATTTTAAATAACATTGAAAATAATAAAATAATCATCTGCATTCCTTCCATCTAAAATTAAATACTGTTAACATCTTGATATTTTGCTACCATTTTTACAGAATAAATACTATATTACCTGACACAAATATGAGCTACCAAAAAGATGGAAACATAAAACAGATACCACAAAATGTGCCATCAAAAAAATACCATCCAATGCCATTAGAAAAGATTAATCTGTTATCACAAGGTTTTGAAGTGGCGTGTGAATGGAACCCAACCATAGGGCTATAGTTCATTTTTATTCTGTAATTCCCTAGATAGCTCACATGCAAATTTAAATGGGACTAGCCCTCATTAAAGAGGTGGCCTTTGAAAATACTGAGATAGTAATAGGGCCTCCATCTCCTTGGAAAGAGCACTGTAAAAAGTGGGACAATCTGTTCAAAGATGAAACAATACCCGATGTATTTTAAAATCAGCCAGGAGGTCATTGTAGTTGAGCAAAAGTTCTTTGAGTCTAAGATGCTTTGACAATTGAGCCTTCTGTTATGTCTAACCTCATCTATCATCCACTGCTTTGCTTATACTACTTCAGCTCTCTTTTGGATCTAAATGAAAACTATTTGATGATGTTAAACAAATGACTTTCCAATCCAGCTTTAGACGTTGCTTTACATATTGTTTTGTTAACAGTTTGATTTCATGCTTGGTGCAAGTGTGCTGTAACTAGAGAATTAGATTTAACCAGAGCTGTGTTTTAACTGAGGTAAAAAGAATGAAATGAACGAAATAGAAGTGAGAACCTAGAGTTTTCTCTTGATCCCTGGCAATTGAAGCAAAAAGATTGACTTTTGGAAAGGTGAGTGTTGCTCTAGGTTTATGAGCCCTCTCTGACTAGATGCAGTGTCATCAATATTGAGTGGAAGTAGGTAGTTCTAGTGTTTGAACTGGTACATGGGATTCGATTTTGACCCTTGTTGGAAAACTGGTAAAATTACCTCGAGCTGTACAAGTTTCTCCATTGACCACTGCTAATGGAATTGACAATGGCCAGGGAAGCTTGGTATAATTCAGGAGCAAATTGATTTCCTGCTGAACGTTATCCAAAATATCATGTAGGAGCACCTGGGTGGCTCAGCTTGTTAAGCATCTGACTCTTGATATCAGCTCAGGTTTGATCTCAGGGTGATGGGTTCAAACCCTGTATTTAAAAAAAATAAACTAACAAAAACAAACCATCATGTGAAGCGTGATACAGATAAATAGTTCTTTAAACTATGTAAAGATTAAATTGCAAATGTATTCTTGCAGGAACTATTACAGATTGAATCAGTAGGGCTAATTAATGAGGTTTTAATGCTTTAGTTTACTCTAGCATATTCTTTTTGAATACTCTCTTCCAGTATAGGAACTAGCTGAGCTTTGCGGTCTTCAATAATACCCTCTACTAAAAATCTTCAGTCTTTACATACGATAAAGAACAATACTGTATACATTTTAAAGGCTTAGATTCTAATGAAGACTCCACTTGTCACATTGGGGAAAACAAATAATTTGTATCAATTTTGATTTTTTTTTTTTTACCTGTTAAATAAAGATGGCGGTGCATTTTGAAAGCTTTTCTTGATCCATAGTTTGTTTTTTTTTGCTGCTGTTCTCTTAGCTGTAGCACTGGAGCAGACCTCTACTGTAGCTAAGGTAACTATACAATTTATCTTCTAAATTTTTAAAAGTCAAAATAGGCACTAGTTATGAATGTTGTGAATATAGTTTTATTACTTAAATTTAATATCTAGTTATCATCATCCTTTACTTTTAAAAAATTATAATACTTCATTTACTGTTTAAAAATGAGCATCACTGTGGAGTAACCCTGTCTTGGATACTCAGGATGCTATTCTCTAACTTCGGAAAGCCAAAAATTTGGTACTGAAAGACTAGTTAACCATTGGATACAGAAGAGAGTTACAAGGGCTATCATGGAGGTAAATTGATAAAAGGTATGTATCTTTTAACATGAGTAATTTATGACTAATTTCTTACTATTTGAACAAATTGCCATAGAAACATAGAGAGGTAATGAGATATTATGGGAAAAAAAATGGCTTTGAAATCAGGAAACCATGTTCTTATATTACCTGTATGATCTTGGGAAAGTTTCCCATTCTCACTCCAGATTTCATTGTCATAACATTTGTATTTAAAAGCCCACTTCACTGGTTTATTAAAAGAACTGTGAAAGTTTCTAGCAGAGCATCTTATACAAAATAGGCTCTCAATTACTGTTGGTAGCCCTTCCCTTCCTTGTGGTACTATTACCATATAGAACTTAAGAAAAGATAGAAAAGTTACTTTTTGTTTTCTGGTCAGATAGAAAGTAATAAATCTTCCCTGTGTTTTGACAACTCTAAATTAGGAGACAAATGCATGCAGTTAGCTGTAAATGAACCTTTATAGAAAAGAGCAACGGTTGCAATTAACAAAGGATGATAACCAACCTTTTATCTCTTAAGGAGATGATCATTCTTTAATATGTATCTTACAAGAAGAAGTAAAGATAAGCCCTTAAACCTTATCTATGCCATTAAATTGTAGGGACTTTTTTCTTAGGCACTTTAGAGACTATTCTCTGTCCTTCTCATCACTTAACCAGTTTAATTCAGATGAGTTCCACATTAATTGGAGTCCAAGATTCAAGATTAGAAACTTTGTGTCATGTATTTTAAAATGAAATATAGACTAATGACAAAATGAAAGCACATTATATTTAAATAAATGTATTTGGGAGAAGAATTCTAAAGAATATTAAATAAACATAACTATGAATAAAGTAGATATAACTATATTATCTCTGACGGAAGGATAAGAGAGAGAAAAGTCTTCTAGTAGATTTAATATCAGTGATATGCCATAGACGTGAAGATATGGTCTACATTTTTCAGGATAAGTTTTAGTTCATTCAATGCAACATTTTAAAATGTAATAAGTAGATAATTCAGTGACATTTTAGTTTCTGCGTTTATAAAACTTTAGTGTAGATTTTGTCAGCACACTTATATGACTTTTGGTTCACACAGTACCATCACTGAAAATGTGCTTATTCCTATGCCACTGGTTTTCTTGCTATTACAAGGCAAACCTTCTCTAATGGCATATTCATAGTTTATATTTAGCTAATGTCTTTCTTATAATGCTGAAAAAATAATCTGAAAACAAGTTAATTAATGACCTATTCAGTAATCCATGATGAAGAATGCTTATGTTCAAATACTTGGCTCTCTCAAAGAAAATATTTTAATCCAGAAAGTATAAGAACATATACATATACACACATATGTCAGTATAATAGAAAATTAGAAATCACTGCAGATCTAGCTCCATATCTGATTACTATAATCAGTATCTGTGGCGTATAATGATTAATACCATAAATTTTAGAATTAAATTAATCAAGGATAATCCTTTTTCTGTAATTTACATAATGTTAGATGAGTTACTTGACTTCTCTAACCTTCCTAATTGAAATTAACTGATATTGGCAAGCTTGATATTTGTTGTTCTTAGACTTCTTTGTCCAAGTCTCAAATATATTTACTTTATACCAAATTTTGCACTTAGAATACTAAGAACACTACCCATGTACTAATCACATAGTTCATGTGATTATACACACTATAACCATATAGTACATTGGAAGTGAGTGTGTGTGTGTATGTGTGTGTGTGTGTGAGTAGATAGACAGACAGATGAGCAGATAGATATGCAGAACAGGAAGGCAAGAGAGCTGTAATACCTTGAGGACAAAATGCCTCAATTTGGGAATTTAAAAAAATGATATAGATAAAATAACATTAAAATCACAGGCAAATTTAGAATCAAGTATGGGTATAAAACAAAAGTTTCAGGAATCCTGTTATACTGTGTAAAACTCCTTCATATAAAATTTTTAAATAAGTAGTATTTATACCCTGGAATATTACAAGCATTCTCTTGAATGATCCTGCCCTTTTTTTTCATACAGTTTCTTTGAAGTATAATAAGAAATGTGAGGAACTCACCAGATATTAATTTAGGAAAAATCTATGAATATGGTAGTCACTGTAAATTCCATGCTTGAGGAAAATATTTGACTACCTAATTGAAAGCTCTTTTTGGAATTAGACTTAATATGACTAGCTTTTCCAATCCAAATATATCTCTACTCCATCACCAGCTCTTTCCCACCTTAGTGAATAAAGCGAGTGACCTTGCCATTCATCCAGATGTCTCATGGTGGGAACCTAGGAATTGTCTTTTATTTCTCCCTTTCTCCTATTCTCTTGTACTAATCCATAAACAAATCCAGTTTACTCTATCTCTACTGCTAGCATCTTGGTCCAGGTCACTATGAGACCTGGTGAAATAGCATTCTAACTTTCTTCTCTCTTTGCTTTCCTACAGTCCATTTTATATTTATTGGCAAGGAAACCTTCAAATACAAATCACATTATATCATTTACTCACCTGAAATTCTTTGCTGGCATCTCACTGCACTGAAAGTTAAATCCAGAAATCTTTCAATAATATATAAGCCCCAGAGTGGTATGTTCTTTCAAGTCCTTCAATTTTGTGCCTTCGGTCTTTTTTGGTATATTAAACCAAATAGCAATACCCTTTCCCTTCCTTAAACACGTCGAACTCAACTCTTTCTTACTTCAATGGGTCCTTCATAAAATGTTCCTGTTGTTTTCAGTTTTCTGTTCTTTGTTCTTTTTTTTTTTTATCATTAGTTCCTCTCCATTTCAAACATGTATGTAATCCTAGAGAAGAAATTTTCCTATAAATAGAAGAGTAGTAATAGTCTGGATTTCAATGAAGCCTGTCTAACTACAATTTGACACATTCTTCCAGTCCCACAGTTCCTTTCTCTCTCTTTCTTTGCTTCATTTTGTAGCCCATCATAGCTTGTAAGTTGTAAGTTGTTTATTTTTCAGTTTTTACTTACCTTGAATATGTCTATCTAATTTAAAGGTCCACAAAACACAGCAGAATGCATCTTACCTGTTGACCACTCTTTTCTCTGGACTAAATATGGTGCTTACTACATGACAGCTTAAATAAACATCTATTAAATTTATGCATGAATCATTTTCCAGTCAGACTAGGCATCTGACTTAAAGCAAATAGAAAATATTCAGATTCTATAAAAATATGCTATAATTCTAGAGGTTCTGTGGTAATTAACTTAATCTCCTAAATTACAAAAGTTTTATAATCTGTAAAGATTATAAGTAGAAGAACAGATTGGATGATGGGAAAAGTACCCATTGTGAGCTCACCATGCTTCCAATGTCTGATAGTTCATTTATATCTATCTAAATTCATTTTCATTATAATATGAAAGTTATTATCCCCATATGGACTTAGAGAAAGTGAAATTCTGAGTAGTTTATAAAAATTCTGAAAGTCATGAGTTGGAAAAAATGGAATTTGAACACGAGTTTGTCTGACATCATGGTTCATTTATTTTTCTGGCAGAACATATATAATTGCCCAGAGCCACAAGAGTTAGTGAGGGGATGGATGGATTTAGGCCCAAGCCCTGTAACTCCAAGCTATGTAGTCTTCCCAGTATAATGCAACTGTCTTATTTTATACCAAGTCCACATTTTGAATAGTTACTTGTAATGACTCCTATATAAATATACTATGTATTTATCTTTTATCTTAATTTGAAAATTGGACAGTTGCAAAATTGCCATTTTAGAAGATGTAATGGTTCTTAAGGATTCAGGACCAGGAATGGAAAGTGACAACGAAATAATCAGATAAGCATAAAATAAGTGTGCTCACTAAATACATTTTATACACACATCCCCAAACTGTATTACTAGAGATGGAAGAAAAAAGGACATGGTTTCCCCCATGGGTTTATGAAATGTGTATTTCAGCAAATAACTCAAAACTAAAGGATGTGGATTTCATCACTAGCATGCCTATAGCCATTCTTTTCTATAATATGTAAAGAATTCATCAAGATTAGCTACATTTATAAATCCTAGAGAAGAAATTTTCTTCTAAATGGAAGAGTAATAATAGTCTATAAAGGAAATACTTAAACTAATTTTAGAATATTAAAATCCCAGTACTCATACCATTAAAGAAAATCATTTGTACATATTTGCCAAAAGCACATTAGCAATTGAAGAAATGCCACGTTTAAAAGTAAAAGCTGATAAAGCAACAACAAAAGATTTGATTGAGGCACTTTTTAAAAACTGTAAGATCATTGTCGTTCTGAGAAATCTCAGATGGCCTGATAGAGTTCTCAAATGTTATCTTTTCTTAATGTCTGCACTTTGGGTAGTTATAAATATGGGAAGATTAATTATTCATTAAAATAAGAGGAAAAATAATTTCTAAAATATTTAAGATTTCTGCTGCTAATTTTAGCTATTTTAAAGAAATATCTTAGTTTCTCTAAGAAAGTACACGTCCTCAAAGTTTGTTTTTGATACTTTTTGATATCCAGAGGACAAATTATGAAATTTCTATTTGTGTTAGTTTTGTTTCTTTATAAAACAGTCACAAAAATTTTTCTCTCAAGTCCGTTTTTGATAATTTTCTGCATTAAAACAACTATGGATATATCAGATTATGTAGTTATTTTACTGTAAACTACTTTGAGGTGGCATACAATAGACATTATGCTCAGAGTTTCTTATTGATAGAAATTAAGCAAAGTGTAGTGCTTCCTTGACAATGAGTATTTGCTATTCCTTATATATAGTCCCTGATATAAGTGGGAAAATGTCACAAATGGAAAGCACAATAAAGTTTCATTTTCTTTTCAGTGCTGATGTTAAAGAGACACATAGGACCCAGTCACTCTTGTATGGCAAGGCTCCTGCTAGTATAAGCAGAACAAAATCGCCTAATGTCTATATCAAAATGGTATTGATGGTAAAGTGCATCATAAACACGTGACTTATTTTTCAAATGTTAGAACTTAAAAAATCTTGAATTTGTCTTCAGCACAAAAACCTTGAACATAAAAGCATCTTAAAAATTGCTTTCTGCATTGCCAAGTAAAAGAAAGCATTCATTGGCTTAACTTGGAAAAAAGAAATTTTGAATATCATGGATTCTTTTTTATCTTAGAAAAGTAAGTCATTGCTTCAGTGAGTCTATCAATAGCATTGTTTATTTCAATATATATTTATTTTAATATTTTGAAGTAGTTTCTGGCAATTGCTAGATTTGCCTTTAAAGTACAGCTAGATAAAACCATTTGATGTCTGGCATTGCAGCTACACTTAGATTTTTGGCCTGTTTTTGGTCCAATGAATCATATGAAGTACACAGTGATTCATATAAATGTTAAGGGATGTCTTTGTCTTCCAAATAAGAAAATATGTCCTTGCCCGGAAAAATTGCCATGGGAAAGTAAATCTTGATATTCTCTCCGAAGGTTGAACCTCTCTATTGCTTAGAAATACCTAATTTTGGTGTTTGAACTAGAAAAAAATCTTTGTATATACCTATGACTCATTGTTTTCTATGTGGGAATTCATTGATGTTGAAGACTCTTTCAGAAAAACTGAATAGATAATTGTCTCCTTCTCAGCTGAGCCTTTGAACCATACTGTTTCAAGAGGTTTTGTTAAACAATGAGAGTGGAACAGGTAGTTGTCAGTATTATAGATGACTGCTGGATTTCAGGGTTTGAGCTTGAGCACTCCTGATTCAGTTTATGCACAAATACTTTATTTTTTTGTGAGTAAAAGAAATCTTAGCTCAGAAGCTTTAACATTGACTACTAGAATAGTTTATGTCAAATGGATATTTGACATTCAAAATCAATTGAAAGACTTTTATTGCTACAATGAGGTAGATTTTTTCAGTTAAAGACCTTAGTGTCCGGCAGCCCAGGTGGCTCAGCGGGTTAGCGCCACCTTCAGCCCAGGGTGGGATCGTGGAGACCCAGGATCAAGTCCCATGTCAGGCTCCCTGCATGAGCCTGCTTCTCTCTCTGCCTGTGTCTCTGCCTCTCATTCTCTCTCTCTCTCTCTCATGAATAAATAAATAAATAAAATCTTTAAAAAAAAGACTTTAGTGTCAGTATTGTTTGAGTGCCACCATTCTGCAAGGAGAAAGATCCTGATAGTCTCTGAAAAGTTTCCAGTACTGAGAGAAATATTTTTGCTGGCTGTATTTGAAAAAGATAAGTGCTTGTCCATTTTCTCTCAAAGCAGAAATTAGCAGCCATGTGGAAACATAAAATTCTTGTGTAGTTCCTACTCTGTCAAACTTAAAAAAGCATACATGGTTGTATATTTTTTTTAATGCATTGTTGGTAAAGATAGAGAAAACTTCTTCAAAGCTTGTCAGGGATAACCTCGTTGATTTGAAAAATTAAATAAAAATAATATAATTGAAGGCTCTATTTAAGATTCTCAGAGAATTTTGGTGTCCTTGATAAGAGACCACACTAATCTACAGAAACAAATTTGTACAGTTGTAACTTCTTTGCAACTATATAATTCTGTGATATGGCCATTATGTACTAATACCTAACATTGGTTGATACTTTATGGCTTACAAAGAACTCTAAGACATATATTATCATTTTTAATCATTACAACTATAAAAGTAACACTGGGACAATTAAGTCTCAGTCTATCAAGTAATAGATAACAAATTGATATTCCTTGTAAATGCTGGTGGCTGTCCATTGGATTTCTTCCTTTCTTCTTAAAAACACAGACCTCATATGATAGACTTCCTTATAATCTAACTTGACTTAATTCTAACCAGTGGAATATGAGTAGAGATGATGTGTGTGCAAATTCCATAAAACTTCCCATGTCTACTTCTCCATCTCCATATCCTCATCCAATGGTCTGGAATGACAATGCACAGGGAGGGTCTCTAACTGTGTATTGGGTATCTTGAGTCTCTATCTTCCTGGACCACAGAATCACTGTGGAGCAGCCTACTACTCTAGCCTTCAGGTTATACCCTGCCCAACCAATCTGAAGCCACCTTGAACTCTTGTAATCAAAGGGTAAACATTTATTGTATCAAGCCATTATTCGAGCTGATTAAGAACAAATCAATGCAATGTAATATACCCACTAGTACTCTATAATGGAACAATGCTCTAACAAAAAATAATAGATGTGACATTGAATTGGCAGTTTAGCAGTTAAAATCAAGGAAGGATATTGTCAATTGAAAATCTGAGAGCTGTGTTATATGGTGTGGCAAAACATTGTGGTAAAACAGTCACTTGTTGTAACTTGAAAGACCAGTCAAGAGCCCATACTCCTATATCTCTAGGCTGAGTAATTGGAAAAAGCTAAAGTTTTAATTTGTGTTTATGATTATTTGCTGCTTTTAGCAAGTTATTACAGAAAAATAAATGGGCTTAGAAATAAAAAAAATGACTTATTTCTAAGCAGAGATGAAAAAATTCACATTATTGGACACTAAGTGCTCCTGGACCATAAAAAGTAGGAAGTAGGATTAAAATGTGTTTAAAAAGACAATGATTCAAAGACCTCTGTTAACAAAGACTCAGTCTTTTTGCAAAAATCAGGTGAAGGTTGTTACCTCCTAACAAATTTATTGTTTCAGATGGTGTTAACATAGTCAACATTAAATGGGTGATGGCAGATAAAGCACATTTATGAACTAGGTAGCAAAATATTTGGGTTGTAATTAACATAAAAAGTACCCTGGAACCAAACATCTTACTTCGTGATTCTAAGATGCTCTTTTCTTTCATATTTTAACATCTCTGAAATTGAGATTTGTCATGAAATCAGTGGAGTTTTACAGTCACTAAAATAATCTAGAGGTAAACAGCAGAACACTTTCTTAAACTATAGGAACATATTTGGGATTTTTGTTGTTGTTTGGGTTTTTTAGAGAGAGGGAGAGGTGGTGGATAAATAGTCCTTAAGTGGGGGAAGTAGACTAGCTGTGCTTTAACACAAAGCCAGTTTGAGAACCTAGTACCAGTGGCATTAAATTATTTTATAGATTTGTTCTCTATTGCTCCTGATGACATAGAGGATGATACTGTGTTGAAAAACATCAGCATCGATGACTCTGAGTTGAGAAATAGTTCTAAAAGTTAGATTCTGCATGTGAGGGCAGATTCAGGAATACTTTAACATGTTTGTTTATATTTCCTTTTTCTATATATGCACAGGAATGACAATGACAGTGGTTCTCAAAGTGTGGCTCCTACACAAGCTACATATATATCACCAGAGGCTTATTAGAAATACAAATTCTCAGGCCATACCTAGACTTACTGAATCAGAAACTGGAGATGGAGCCCAGCAATCTATGTTCCAGCAAGGCATCCAGGTGTTTTCGACACAGGATAAAGTTTGAGAACCACTGACCTAGGATTAAATAACTACGTCTAAGATTAAAGGTCTATTTCAATGTATATCAAGTAAGCATTTAGAGAGATAAGTAAACTATGGTACATAAAATAATGATGTCATACAAAGAAAGATATATTTGAGGAAATGTAGTAGTGTGGGAGTATAAAAAGTTAACTGGAAATTATGTGACTACGGGCGCCTGGGTGGCTCAGCTGTTGAGCATCTGCCTTTGGCTCAGGGCATGATCCTGGAGTTCCTGGATTGAGTCCCACATCGGGCTTCTTGTGAGGAGCCTGCTTCTCCCTCTGCCTATGTCTATGCCTCTCCCTGTATGTCTCTCATGAATAAACAAATAAAGTCTTAAAAATATATATATGACTAAAGAAATCATGAGTATGGCCTCAGAAATCACTGGACTCTGTAGGCCGGGTTAACGCCCTATGGGCAAGGCTTAAAATGTATAACACTCATGGAGGACATACCCTGCCATAACCCTGATCAGTTGTAGCTGTGGGGGATGCTAGTTAAGAAAGGACTTTCCAGAGGTTGGAACCAGGGATCATAGAAAATGGTAAGGGAGTTCCCTTCCTGAGAATAGATCCACTGCTAGTAAAGGAGCTTCACACTACTATCTCAAGAGGATTTCATCATTTCTGTCAAATGATAATTGCACTGCTTTTCTCTTGGTCCAAATGGGAGGTTTATAATGCAGATATCTGTTCTATTCTCCACAATTATTGTGTGTGTGTGTGTGTGTGTGTGTGTGTATAGTTGGAGGATCAAGAGATATTTATTTATTCATTTATGAATTTATAAATTGCTGGATTTTACAGGAAGTTGCATCCAGACCACAGATCCTGAACCTTGATCTTGATGTGGTAACTAGATGGAAGTTTAGGTTGTCATGTTTTTGGGAGGGACTAAGTTCTAAGTGTAGGGAAAAGGGTGACATGGATATTTAGTGGGGAAAATATCAGATTGTGTTAGAGTGCTAACTGACCTTTAAACCCATTCTTCCCTTTCACTTTGACAAATAGGCCTACAATCTTCCCACATTCTCTTCTATTTAGGTGTTGCCATCAAACTTTAACCTATGGAATAATGAACAAAGTGACTGTGCCACTTTCAGGTCTGCCTCTAAAATATCCTACTTATGCTGTACCATTTTCCTTTACTCAGGTGATTGGAATGGGTTATACTGGAAGTCACATAATCAAGACTGCTGATCCTGCCCTAGCCTGGGTCCTTCAATACCTTCATGGAACAGAGCACATGTACCACAACCGGCCCCCCATCCTCCCAGATAAGAAATCTACTCAGACTCTTCTGAGCAAAAAAACACATGTGTATTTTGTTGATTTGTAATATTTGGCAGCTGTTTGTAAAAGCTGTTTTACAGCTTTACATATACAATAATAGAGTCTCAATATAATAATATATACAGTAATATAATATACATGGCTGAACTCAGTTCTTAGAAAATATAATTCTTTCTGCTACATCATTCTATTTATCATAACTTTAAAAAAGTAAATCTCTGACACAAATGTTTGTATGACAATTTTTCCCATGATTACATTTGTCCCCATTGTGGGTATACGTTTCTCTCTCTTTCTGACCCCAAATAAGGCTAATGAGATAATTGCTTCCTATTAAACTCTGAGTTTTGGAAAACAATGAAAAGCTGTTAGCTTCAGGTAAGACAGATGGTTGAGGGACCATGTTGGTGAAGCTTCAGCCCAATCTCTATTCAAGTGAAAACAGAAGCTTCTCCATTATCATATGCTGTGCAAGGAGTTTTAACTATTTATAATACACACATATTACAAGATAGACAGGGGATTCTTAGATTTTAGGCTTGCTCAAATAACTTGGAAACTTGCTCAATTAACTGGGAGCTTAGGGGATTCCACATATCTTTTCTAATTATTTTCCCTAATCGATAAAATGAAGAGATTGGATTCATGATTGAGTTCCTGGGTGTTCCTGTGGCATATGAGATGAGCATTTCTTGGCACTCATTTGAAGCATCTTCTATTACATATATTTGTGAAGTTGTTTTTATTTTTTTTTCCTAAATTTAATAAGCAAAGTGCCTGGATCTGCTTCATCTTCTTTTGCCACAGTTTCCATTCTAGTGTTTTGTGCAATTGCTCAGTGAATACATATGGAGTGAATACATGGCTCTTTCTGCTGTCAAATACTCTAATAGAATTCCAAATAGTAATATAGATAAATAAGCATGGATCTAACATCTACTTTAATTTTATACCAAATGATGGCAGTGATGAATTGCCTTTGAGAAACATATTATCTTATCTAAGATAGGCCAGGGCAATTCAGGTGGACTTTATTTTCTTGCTTGGGGGCTCTTTTAGATGTACTTTCTCACTTATATTCTTTTAGTATCCACTTTTCAAAAGGATAATCTCTTTGACAAAACCTAACCTAATATATATTTTATTTGCATTTTTACACAGAACAAATAAAATATTCAAGAAGTCAGCTTCAATATAAATCTATACACCTTTTTTTTAAAAAAGTTCCTTTTAATTCTAGCCATTGACCCAATAGAGACTTTATTATTCTTAGCCTAGAGAAATTAATGTTTTCTCATTAACCTGACTTTATGGAGTAAGGTTGAGGATATCGCTAATTACGTGTTAAGGAAGTAGCTTACATGATGGAAAGAATGGAGACAATGATAATAATAGTTAACATTAACTAAACACATTCCAGAGATCCTTAGACAATTAAGCACAATTGGATGGGAGGATAGTGGAGCTGTTGCAGAGCAGAAAATGATAGGGAATGATACTTATTCCAACTACTGTTAATATCCCCACTGGAAAACCTGTCAAGTATTTGAGCTATAGGGCTTGGTAGCAGCTACTGCCTTTAGGTTCTTACAGTCAGAATTCCAACCTACAACCCTATTTACTAATGAAAGTAAGGCTGATGGCAGATTAAATTAAAGAACAGTGACTGAAATCCAGAAGAAAGATGGAGACCATGAGCTGCATTTAGAAAAAAATGTGGAAATACTTTGTTATATTTCAATATGTTAAAGAAATCACTCACACCTGCAACTCATTTGTATAGCAATATACCCACCACAGAATGCATTGCCAAATTAACAAGTTAACAATCTGATTTTTGAACTCATTTTTCTCATTTCTGGAAAACAAATTAACAAAATAAAAGGTCTTATATAACTTTTGTTTTTTTGTTCTTTGTTTTTCTTTTTAATAGTGGTCTTATTAAGTAAGTTTAGTCTACAGTGCTGCCATATGAAACCCACCCAACTTGAATGGTATTCAAATAACCATTGAGTTTGAATTTTGAGTTTGTTCAACTTAACTTTTATAAACAGATGGTCATCTTTCTTTACCAAGCTAGTTTATAGTTAGAGCATACATTAGGAAGTATAATAGATTTTGGAGTTAAGAGATGTTGGTTCACATCCAGACCAATAACTGTAACCTTAGGCAAGTTAATTACCCTCTTTTGAAACTAGAAGATGCTCTATTTTATGATTATATTAGAGAAAATATGTTTACTGTCAAACTTAATAACTAACTTAAGGTTAGCACTTTAAAGATATTATTTAAGTGTTCATAGTAAGATTTTCATTCCTTGGCCCATAAACCTTCTCTCTGTATGAAATTATGTTAAACAAATTTGGTTTTATTTAAATTACTTGGGTTTTGGAAGTCTTGTTCCCTAGGAAGCCAACTTTGAGACTGAACTATCATGTAATAGATTTTTTAAGAAGCTCTTCAGTTTAACTGGTGTGGAAAAGGGAAGGAAATAGGGTTGGATAGAGGGATAAATTGGGCTTCGGTGTCCTATTTGACCCCATGCAGAGCTAAATACTGAGATAGTCCTTCACAGTTGTCCCTGAGTATGATGAAGCAGCTGAATATGACACTGAATACCAGTTGCCTCTGGGAAGGCAGTATGACCTTGAGTGAAGCAGTTCTTTCAATCCCAGAGCAATTTCCAGAAAATGGGCAATAGTCCCCACAGTTTTACAATCTTAAAAGGGACCCTGGATGATGCATAACAGTCATTACACTGGGAATAATACATCATAGTGATTAAAAAGCAGAAATCTGGAGTCAAAGTATTTGGATTTAGGTGATGATTTTGATATTTATTATATGTGTGACTGAAAAAATTGCTAACTATATGCTAAGGAATCTACAGAAGGCAAATTAATATTAGCTATATCACAGATTACTATACGATTTTAAATTTTTTTTTATTTATTTATTTATGATAGTCACAGAGAGAGAGAGAGAGAGAGAGAGAGAGAGAGGCAGAGACACAGGCACAGGGAGAAGAAGCAGGCCCCATGCACCGGGAGCCCGACGTGGGATTCGACCCTGGGTCTCCAGGATCGCGCCCTGGGCCAAAGGCAGACGCTAAACCGCTGCGTCACCCAGGGATCCCGATTTTAATTAAAAATATGTTCTCCGTTGAACATCATGTTTGGAAAATAGTTAAGTCAGTAAATGTTAGTGGTTGTTATGTTACAAAACACTTGAAATTTTCTGTTTTGTATAATTACAGAGGTAATTATGCCTGGGAACTTTAAAAGAAATCATTGAATATTGTGTGGCTGGGATAATCTAGTTAACTTGCCATAGTGTGAGAGAGAAACCGAATTGAGAGCACCTCTTAGGAACTAGGAACAGGCCTCAAAGATTGTATGTGAGCCTGTTTTGAGTTTCCTGGGCAGAAACTTTTGGAAGGAAAGCAAATAATCAAAGCTGGAAGATAATGACAACACCCCCCCACCCCACCCCCCACTCTCAAACTAGTATTCAGTAATTGCTCCCTGAGTACTGCAGGCTGTAGAGCCAGGAAGAGGCCTATCCTTGTGTCAGTATCCGGTCAGGAAAATAGAAACTAGACTTGGTACTTCAAAGGGAGTGGTTAGGGGTCTCAGAATCTAGACTCTGAAAAGAATCATGCAGACTTGGAACTCAGACCTTAAAGGAGGTAGTGCTTAAAATGGAATGCAGGTTTCCTGGGAGCATGGAGAAGGGTCCCACAGAGCTATGGGCCAGAACTCCAAGGAGGAAGCAGCAGCACCTGGTGCTCGTCTTTAAGAACTCCAAGGAGGGGCACTGTGGAGCGAGGGTTCTAGATCGGTTCAGTTAGATCTAAGAGAGCATGGTGAAGCTGGTTCCTAGAGAGCAAGGGCAAGCAAACGACTGGAGAGTGGCATTGGTCTGCTCCTGCAAGGGTGAAGTATGATTGTGGGAGTCATGCAGCCTGGAAGGCAGACACACAGAAGCTAGTTCCTTCTCCTCTCCCTCCATCTTGCCCCAGTCAGAGAGTGGCAAATTATAGCCTGTGGGCCAAACCTCACCTGCCTCATGTTTTTGTAGTCTGGTGAGTTCATATATATATAAAGTACTTTACGTAAAGTACTTTACAGAGTTCATGTATATATGTGTATATATATATATATATATATATATATATATATATATACACACATATAATGTATTTTAAACTTTAAAAGATTTTTGACAGGTGAAAATTATATGTAATTAAAATTTCAGTGTCTCTAAAGATTGGCTATAACACATCCATGTTCATTTGTTGACTTACTGGGTATATTTGATGTAGGAACAAGTTAGGGGCAGACGGGGGCTAGGCAGGAAAAGATAAGGGAAAGGCCCCAGAGTCAGGCTCCTACCCATCCCAAGGAAACAGAAATTAAGACAGTAAAAACAGGAAAAATAAACCAGGCTCCCTAAGTCCAAATGTTAGGGAGTGTCCCCCCTTAATGGCTACCAGACCACAAAGAAATATGGCAATAAGGTGTTATCAGTAGTCCCTGCTCAAACCAAGATGGCCCAAGAATCTCAAGGCCAATGGGTTACCTGACTAGGCTCACAGAAATCCCAGATATAGAGAAATGTTATGGAAGAGATATTAACCTGAGAGAAGGGAACACCTTGTTTGAGCTCCTGACATTTACAAAATATCTTGTTTGTTATTATGATAGTTATAAGTCCACCATGTTTGTTCTAAATAGCCACTGATGTTGACAAGAAATTTACCCAGTTCCCTGGACAGTTTCCTATAAAAAAACAGACCATAAAAGCCCTCAGTGAGAATCCTGTGGGGACCCCTCTCACTTCTGAGAGCTTTCTCTGTATCTCTGCTTAACAAACTTCTATCACTTTGCTCACTCTCTGTTGTCCCCAAGATTCATTATTTGACTCCGTGAAACAGGAACCAAGCTCTTCTGTATCACATTCATGCTACAGAGATACAGTTGAGCCGTTGCAACAGAGAGCAGCTGGCCCACAAACCCTAAACTATTTACTACCCAGCTCTTTCAAGTAAAAGTGTGTCAACTCCTTCGAACTCCTAACTCCCTGTTGGCAAGGGAGAAATGTTTATGGAGTGCTAACCTCAATACTACAAAGCAAAATGTGTACAGGTGGTTTTGGGCCTGAGAGACAATAGCTTAGTGCCTGGCAGATTTGGTTCTTTACACATGTCGATTTAAAATGATTGTTTTCTACTAAAGTATCAGAGTGTGTGGCTTTGTGCCAATCTTATGACACTCTCTGGCTCATTTAGGCCCTGCTGCCCTGATTTCAGCCACTTTCCCCTTCTCTTTCTTAATATTTCTCAGGATCTAAAATTTTTGTAGCCCATGCCTATCTTCTTTTCTTGTTCCTATTACCTTATTTTGTTATTTTTCTTCCTCACGCTGAAACATTTCCAAATCTCTCATGCCTTAGAAACTCTGAAGTGTCTTATCTAACTCCATTTCTTAACACAAATCAAAGTAGATTTTGCCCAAGTAGCAATGTACCTGAGAAGTTACTCTTAAAAATGCCAAGTTATATTGCTCTCCATATGATTTTACTCTAGGTAGTTTGGTTGAAATGAGCCTGCATTTGTAAAATTCCTTAATAGAGATCTGATGGGTATCACGAGCCTTGTTTATGATACGGAGAGATCGGGAGTCTTCTCTCTGTCTGGTTTCTCTTTGAATTATTCATTTATGTGAACAAGAGCCTGAAGTAAACAGATCTTCAGGTGATCTCTAAACTTTATCTTAGTTAACTTCTTTTCTCCACCCAAACTCTATAAGGACAACTACTAGATACCGAAAATATATTTTGAGTTTATTTACCATTTTCACTGAAATCTGAAGCATTTATGAAGGAACATTGGCATAAATATAAAGGCTCTAAAAGAACGGAACTCATGAGTTGTGGGATAGAATGTGCTTTTCTCCAGGGGAACATGCAAGAGTCAAGCATTTGGATCATTGGTGATAAGCCATCTTTGACAATAGGTGGAAAGGGCTTGGGTCATTTATAGTGTACTTTGGCAAATATGAGAATATATTGTCCTGCCCACAAAGAACTTAACATTGAGTCTAGAAAAAGAATGTGTTAAGTAAATAAAACTGAAACTTAGAAATCAACATAGAAATATTTTCAGTGAAAGGGGAGGTTTTTAGTGCTAGGAGAGCATGAAAAGGGCAATATGGGCTTAGTTGCATTAATTAAGAAATAACAAATCACTTGCTTTCTTAACTTAATTAGTTTGAACTGTAATTCTTTATATAGTTCTATACACATTAATCTACTACTTTTATATTTTGGCAGGAGGTTGAATTAATAATATGTTGCATTTATTTTCTCTATTCAGTTTAGTCCCCTGAGAATTCTGAGTTCAGCAAAGCCTGCATTGTTAGATTTAATCAAGTCATGTATCCAGTACCTTTCTCTTAATGTATCTATGTAGAAGAGAATTCAAATGGGAATTTCACTCTTAAAAGACAGTTCTTTCTTGAACTCTTCCTCTGCAAGCCTGAGAACATATTGATGTTTCATGTCAATCCAGTGGAGATTACGTGAGAAAGTAGATTTAAATCAGTCCTTCTAATATTCAGTTCTTATGCCATTCAAAGGACTAATATCTAAGGGTCATAACTCCAAGCAAGTAGAATATATTGAACTGAAAACTACTTTAGAATTCAAGGGAAGTCTTTGGCTTTTGGGTTATTTTTTCTTTCTAAGAAATTCACTCAAGTATTGTGTTTCTTAACGATGTCGATCATATCTATCAGTTCCAACTCTGGATGGGAGTGGCTAATTATCAGGAAAGATAATTTTATTTGTAGAACAAACTATATTATAAATTTTAATATTGAACATTCTTATACTTTAAGTAGTCTGATAGTTATCTCATAAAATGTTTATTGTATTGAACTTCCTTATACCATATTGAAGCTATCATATTGGAATTACTAGTCCTTTTTCATTTAGTAAAATTATTTGAAAAAAAAGCAACTAAAAATAGATGTGGTGAATATTATTGTGTAAACAGACAGCATTTTTAGAATGCTCATACATTATCTGAAATCTATATTAATGTATTTTATTAACTTGTCTTTGATTAAGTCATTCTTTACTAAAAATTTCCATAGAGCTTTAGAGGCTATAGGAGTCCCTAAACAAAGAAAGAAAAGTAGAAACAGTAACACTGTTTAAGTAGCAAGTAAAACAATTTCAACTCTGGTTTAGTATCTTGATTGGAATCCCTTTGAATTTGGTTTACTGCGATGTTAGTTCATATTTCAAAGTTGGTGGGATAAGGGGAAGCTAAACTTTCTCTTCCTTGCAAGGCAGATCTCCTGTAGTTCCAAGTGAAATTTTTTAAGTTTGTCTTTTTGTTTTCTTATTGCCATTTTGAGTAGCAGAGTCTAAATAAATACAAGATGTGAGGGTCATTGACCTGTATCCTCAGTGCCTGGAGCAATAAATAGTAGGGCTTAAAAAATTGGTTGAATTCACGAGTGAATACAGATTTGATGCTGGATTGTGATCCCAATTTATGAGGTAAAAGTGGGCTATTGAGTTCAATTTTAGACTAGGCCACATTTCTGGCTTATTCTAGAAGAGAAAGGAAAAGAGGAGGAGAGAAAGGAAAAGAGAAAACAAAAGAAGGAAGGGGAGGGGAAGGGAGGAGGTAGGGAAGGGAGAGGGAGAGGGAGTGAAAAATCTTTGAAGCATGTGAGAATATGCGACGTTGACATAAGGATGATCTTGTGCAAAAAGCACTTAAGAAACAGCAGGTGTAAGGGAAGCATTTTAATCTCTCATTTTTTCCCCCAAAACAGAAGATAAAAACTCCCATGTGAAAGATGCCTATCCTGTATCAGGAGAAAAGAAACATTCTTCAATTGTAAGTCAAAGCCATGAGAATTCTATACAAACAAATCTTGCTCCAATAACTTTTATCTTCCTTTAGCCTTCCCATGTAGTTTACTTTTCCATAATTGCTTCTCTTTTTTCAACCTAATATAAAAGTAAGTAGGTTTCACCATTGTTTTCAGTCTTCATTTCTTTATGAGGGCTCCTGCGGCACATGAAACTTATATAAATTTCTGTGCTTTCCTCCTGTTAAAGTGTTTTATGGCAGTTTAATTTGCAGGCCTAGTCAAAAAATCCTAAGAGGGCAGAGGGAAATTTTACCTCCCCTATACCTTATATCTCAAATTCTCTACAGCGTAGGTAACTAAGAATGCATTGGGGTTATGGCCAAAAGCTATGACAAACATTATATTGGCTAACATTATCTTGCCATTCTACTGGGCCTCTATCATGGATGAAGTATTAAGAGGTAGTAAGAAACAACAATTCAAAGCTACTATGTTAGTCATACCTTTCTATCTGCTCCTATCAGAGGTAAGACCTGTTCTTGATCACAACATTGAATATTTGACATCTGACAACCCAATCAACTGGCCAGTGCAGGATATAAGATGAAGAATGCAAAAAAAAAAAAAAAAAAAAAAGATGAAGAATGCTTGATCCATTTCTGAATCAAATAGTTCTTTTATAAATGGCTGTTATTTTTCTACATTTTCTGCATTTACTTTTCTACATTTACTGCAAAAACAACAAACAAACAAAAAAAACCCATAAGAATAGAAAGAGGAAAAATGCTTAAGGAATTAAATAGGAGTATTAAGTGACTTCTATATCATTATTCTCTTCCTTGTATAGAGACACTATATAGTACTTTTGTTTTAAGATATCACATTTTATATTGCAGTGACATCTAATTAGACTCAAATGTAACTTGAAAGCTCATAAAAGTTATATTTTAAAAGAGCAATGATAAGTTCATCTAAGCAATTTAATTATTATAATTTTTTCTGTTAAGAAGAAAATACATAAAATACATACTACATTTTTCTTTTTATCCTCCTGGATATCTTACACATCATTCTGTTTATAGTAAGTTGACTGCCTCCTTAGTACAAAGAGTATAACTTTTATTTTTTCTATTCGTAGGGCTTACCCTCTCTTTAGCTGACACAGAAAATATTTAATGATCATGTATTAAATAAATGAGTTCATGAATTGATTATGTGTATAAGTTTGGAGGTTGATATCTAAATAAAAAGGCTATAAGGTTGGTGTGAATCTAATCTGGGATTTCTTAAATAGAAATTGTCGAAAATTTGCTAAATGTTAATTCTGAATGGCTTGCATAACTAGGCTTAAGTTAATTTTTTTTTTTGAGTTCCTTAAGCTCTTCTGAGAAGGTATAATTTCAAGTTTAGTTTTGGAAACTGATAATAATCAGAAGGTGTACTCCTATTTTGTGAAATGTTTAACCAAATGTAATTAAGCTACTATTAATGTAAATTTTAAGCCATGTATAAACTGAGACTCAGGACCATACGTGTATGGTAGTTTTGCTGTTTACTTTCTATAAGGTGTCTTCAGGTTTTCAAATTGTTACTTTCAATGTGATTCTTGTCTATGTCTCATCTTGCTTTGTAACAGAACTCAATACTGAAATAGCCTTTTAGGGAAATGCAGGTCCATAGATTCTTAAATGTGAATAATTAGTGTATTTAAAGACATAGTAATAATTCTCATATCTCATGATTTAAGGAATCGTAATAAAGCTGTTTTGTGGTGGTGTTTATTTTTTGATTTTGCTAAGTTCAAAGTGTAATGCTGATTCAGCATTAGCATATTTAGATGCCTTAGGGCTTTTTCCATGAAGAATAAACACCGTTTGGCACTTTCTTTTCTTGTTTCTCCAAAATCTCAGTACTGATTTTCAGGGTCATGGGGTGAGGCCCATCTGTTTAATCAGGTTTTTGCCTGATGATGCAGGTAGATGGGAAAGTTGAAACTTAACTGTATGTTCCTTTAAGTATTGTAATTAGCCTCTTATATCTGCCCAGAAGCTAAGTAATGAGCACATTTTAAAATGCAGATAATAGCAGAATGTAAGTTTTGCTTGCTTAAGCTATTTCAAAATCCCCATGGGTTTAGTGTCTTCCCTCAGCCAAATTGGATCGGTTTTTGTTTTGTTTTGTTTTGTTTTAAGACTACGCTAATATATAACTAAAGGATGTGAGTCAATTTATCAACTTAGATGCCAGAATCATTATTCAAAGTCAATCTAATATACATATTAGATTATATGTATATTCCTTACTTAATTGTTTTTATGTAAGATATATATGTATATATGTTTTACTTGATTGTTCAAAATCAGCGTGGATATTATTTCCCCTTCAAGAAAAGACTCAAGTGAAGTTGTGTATCTTATATATTTTTTTCTTATGATTGTATGTAACATAGGGGCCCAGCTATATTGATTTGGCCATAAATATGTCTTTTAGGCAATAACTGGGTGATATAAATATTTATATAAGTATAAATACAAATACATGTATATTTGGGCCCCTGGGAGGGGAAAATAAGAACAAGTCTTATACAATAATCTTTTTGAGTTGACAATTCCTAAAGAACAGAAAATCCAGTTAGATCCATAACTAATTCCAAAATCTGGCTGGTTGAAATAGGTTGATTGAAAGGAGGTAATTTATTGATTTCTCTAGACCAGTGTTGTCCAATACTCTGTTAGCTACATGTAGCTATTTAAATTCAAATTAGTTGAACAAACTAAATTAAGAATTCAGTTCCTCAGTCATGCTAGCCAGCATTTCAAGTGCTCAGTAATCACATGTGTCTAGTGGCTAAGATACTGGGCAGCCCAGACATAGAAAATTCCTATTGCAGAAAGTTCTATTGGAGTGAGCTGCTCTGGAATATGACACTAAACGAAATTTTTCCCCTCTGTTTGGTTCCAGTGAGTCACAAATCCACACAGTAGCTGCCATCCTAATCTGAAAATTCCTGTCCATTTTGCTTGAAGCTGCCCTTAAAGAGAGTAATATTTTTAAATCACCTGGGTCCATTTTCAAGACTTCTCCATAATGGCTAACTTTTCCCAATATATTTCCTATATCATAATCTAGTATTATTTATTTAAATTGTTCCCTTATCTATACTAACTACTGTATAAAGAGTAAATTTAATTTTAATACTACTTTTAACTCATCTTCACACGGAAAAGCTTGGAATCTATGACATGCATGTGATAAATCAAGTTGGGTTTTTTTTTTTTTTTTTTGCATGTATTTCTTTCGGATCACCAATTCAGTTTATTTAATATATTTTGCTTGCTTTCCATACATATTGCAATGTATAATTATTTTCTTTCACTTTTTTAATCATCTGGGTTATCATTTATGACTGGAAACCTTCTCTATTACTTAAAATTATATTTCACTAGAAATCTTGGTTGTTTATCACCTGAATAATGATATAAGACTGGAAACATTCTTTCTCTATTACCTAACTTATTGTTTATGACTAGAAATCTTTCTCTAGCATCTGAGTTATCATTCATGGCTTGAAACTTTCTCTAGAACCTGATTTATTATTTATGAATGTAAACCTTTTTTTCTATCATATAAGTTATTATTTATGACTGAAAACCTTTCTCTAGCAGATGAGTCACTATTTATAATTGGAAACCCTTTTTCCCTATCATGTGAGTTATTATTTTTGTCTAGCAATCTTTTTCTCTATCATATGAGTTATCAAAAATAACTGGAAAAGTTCCTCTCTATAATATGTCATCATTTATGATTGGAAACCTTTTGCTATCACCTGGCTTGTTTATGACTGGAAACCTTTCCCTATATCCTGAGTTATCATTAATGGCTGGAAACTGGTCTTTCTCTGGCACGTGACTTACCACTTGTGACTGAAAAATTTTTTCTCTATTACTATGCACAGAAAACTTTTTTTTATTGACTACGCTATCATTTGTCATTGAAACTTTCATTCTCTATCACCTGAATTATCATTTATGACTGGAATTCCCCTATCTCTATGACACGAGTCACCATCTATCACTAGATAGTCTATCTTGGTCATCTGAGTTATTAGTTATAATTGAAAAGCTTCTATCATGTGAGTTTTCAGTAATGACTGGAAACCTTTCTCTATCACCTGTATTACCATTTATGACTGGAAACTCTTTTCTTTGTCACCTCACTTATCATTTATCATTGGAAACTTTTATTTCCCTATCTCCTAATTTATCATTTGTGATTGGAAAATTTTCATTCTCTACCACCTGAATTATCATTTATGACTGAAAGTCTTTCTGTCTCTATTATGTGATTTTCTGTTTATGACTGAGAACTTTATTTCTACTTTACCTGAGCTATAACTGATGACTGGGAAACATTCTTTCCTATCTTGTGTGTTATCATTTATGACTGGAGACTTTTCATTCTTTATCAGCTGAGTTATTGTTAATGATTGGATATTATCTTTCTCAATTGCCCGAGTTACCATTTATGATGGAAATCTTTTTTCTCTACTCTCTGACTTTTCATGACTGGAAACCTTCTTTTTCTAGAACCTGAGTTATAATTCATGACTGAAAACTTTTTGTTTTCTCTCATCTGAGTTCTCATTTATGACGGGAAACAGTTTTTCTCTAACTCTTGCATTAGCAATTATGACTTGAAGTCATATTTTTTCTATCACCTATGTTAGCATTTGAGACTGGAAGCCATCTTTTTATTGTTTGTATTATTATTTAGGAATGGAAGCTATCTTTTTGTATTCTTTGAGTTGTCATTTATGACTAGATATGAATGTATAATCTATCTTCTCTATTTTTTTGATGATGGGAATTTATATACACACACACTGGAATATTATATATCTTTCTTTTTATCACCTGGATAATGATGAAATTTTTTCATGAGATAGAGGAAAATCCTGACATTTGCAATAATGTGCATGGACTTTGAGGACATTATGTTATATCATTGATTTTTTTTCCCTCATTTCTAAAACAACTACATGAAGTTAATCATAATGCCTATTACTGCTATCTCAGTCAACGTTACTTAATTTCTCTGGTTATATTCTATCTGGATTTTTTCTTCTTCTTTTTTTCTTCTATCTAGCTTTTGACATTCCCAATTATTTTTCTCTCTAATGTATTTTCCAACTTTAGAATGCATTCTTCTCCCTTTTTTCTGTTCTAAATATCCTCTACTTAAATATTTTGTCTCTTCTTTAATAGCCATTAATTTTTATTATGATCAAGGGAATATTAAAAGTATTTCAAAGTAGAGAATATAATGAACCCTTGTAGATTATCACCAAGCTTTGACAACTACCAACTCATGGTTAAATTTTTCATCTGTACTCCCACCCACTTCCACCAATTCCCAAGATTCTTTTGAAGTAATTAAAAAACATGGCATTATGTATGATTTCATTTATATAACATTTTCAAAAGGACAGAGCTATAGAGGTAGAAAATAGATTAGTGGCTGCCATGGGACAGGAATGGAATACAGCAGTTTTTCTGTAGTCATAAAACAGCTTAGAACAGCTAATTTTTGTGGTGATTAAACAAATCATTACATGGAATGAAATTGTCTAGAACTATACACATCCACAGACACAAATGTAAGTTAAAAACAGTAGAAATTGGATATGGTCTGTAGTCTAGTTAACAATGTTATACTAACATTATTTTTCTTGATTTCAGTGTTGTATTGCAGTTATAAAATGTGTCACCATTAGAGGAAGCTGCACATGTCGCATTATTTCTTTTTTTGTTGCATTATTTCTGACATTTCCTATGAGTTTATAATTATTTCAAAACAAAAACTTTAAAATTAATTTTAACACTATTGAATCAATAAAATACTTAGAAATACATTGAATAAAATAAGTGAAAGATGCAAAGCTACAAAATATTTCTGAGGAAAAGAAAGCTAAATAATTAGAGATATATATGCCATACCTATGGTTTTGAGGGGACAATAGTGTGAAAATGTCAGTTTTTTTCAAAATTAATCCATAGATTCAAAGTAATCACAGTCATAATTCTATCAGAATTTCTCTAAAATTGACATCCTGTATGGAAGTACAAAGACTTAAAAAAGAAAAACCAATCTTAAAAAAATCTCACTTTACAAAACTATTACACAACTAGAATAGTAATACAATAGCCATATTGACATGATGATAGAAAAAAAATCAAAAGCACAGAATAGACAGTCTGGAAATATACCCACTCACATTTAGTCAATTATTTTTGACAGTTGTCAAAGCTATTCGGTAAATAAGGCCTTTCAACAAATATTTAGAATATTATATATCTGTGCCACAAAGAATATTAACCCTACCTCACACCATGTACAAAAGTTGTGATAAATGATACACCTAAACATAAAAAGCAAAAACTATAAATCTCATAAAACAGAGGATAATATCTTCATGACTTGGAGACAGACAAATATTTCTTAGACAAGAGTCAAAAGCACCTTAAAAAATTTAAGCAAGTAAATAAAAAAATCAGACATGATTAAATTTTTAAAAAATGCTACTTGCCAAGTAACTGTTAAAAACAATCAGTAAATAAGCCAAAACCTAGAAGAAATTATTTTTAAAATGTATAGCTTAAAAAATAAAAACAAATCACATACATAAAAATCCCCTGTGACAATAAAATGACAAATAAGCCAATAATTTTTTTTTTTTTTTTAAAGCAAGTGCTAGGGCACCTGGGTGGCTCAGCGAGTTGAGTGGATAAGAGTCTGACTCTTGATTTCAGCTCTGGTCATGATTTCAGGGTTGTGGGATGGAGCCCTCACATGGTGCTCTGTGCTCAGTGCAGAGTCTGCTTGTCTCTCTTCCTCCTCCTCCAGTCACTTGCTCTCTCTGCCTCTAAAAGAAATAGATAAAATCTTTAAAAAAGAGAGAGAGAGAGAGAGAGAGAGAGAGAGAGAGAGAGAAAGTGCCCACTTTGGCAGCACATATATTAAAATTGGAACAATATACAGAAGATTAGCATGGCCTCTGTGCAAGGACGATATGCAAATTCATGAAACATTGCATATTAGAAAATGAGCAAAACTCTTGAATAGACATTTCACAAAGGGAGATATACAATGGGAGTTAAGAAAAAGAGAGAAAAACAAATAAGAAAATGAACATTTGTCATAAAGGAAATTCAGGTTAAAACCCTGATAAAATTGCTCTACAGAACTAGAAGTTTGGTGGAAATTTAAAAGTCTAGATATGAAAATGGTGCCAAGTAGGAAGAGTTTGTGTGTAATGGGTTTGTAAAATGATATAGGACAATGGATAGTGCTTTGGCATTGTATTAAAAAGACAACCCTATAGCTGTTCTATGGCATATAGATTCTACTTCTAGGTATTTATCCAAGAGAAATGAAAGTATATACCCATAAAAGTGTCATTTTTAATATATCTAATATATGATAACTAATTTGGTAAAAAAAAAAAATACCAGCAAACTGGTTGCTTTGGACATAAAAGTGTTGATTGGGAAGAGAATGAAGGAACTTTCTGCGATTATGGCTTTGTTCTATATCTTAATAGGGTCTGATTACACAGGTGTATGCATTTGTCAAAACTCATCAAACTGTAAAAATAATATTTGTACATTTCATTGTATATTTAAAGTAAAACTACTATTAAAATACTGAATGTCACTTAGTTGATTTCCATGTATGGTGTCAGTGATTCTGAAACTACTTTATACATACATACATACATACATACACAAATTTTATAGTGTCTGAACAATAGAAATGGATATTTCTATAAATATGGACATTTCTCTCTATATATGATATATAGATATCATAGATGTATATATACACACAGAGTGAGAGAGAGAGAGATGGAAGGAGAGGGGGAGAGACCAGAAATGCCACACCTGATGAAACACGCATAGTTTTGTATGTAGCATTCTGGAAAGTCTTTCCTAAATATATACCATTTTTATAAAGCCCTGGAAAAGGTTAAAGAATAAGACAAGCAGTAATCCAAAGGAACGGTATTCTAGATCTGAGGAAAAACCATTGAAGTCAGTGGTGTGAAATGTCTGATGTGTTTAAAGAGCAGGTAAGAAAGTCAGTGTGGGGGGAAAATCATCAGTGATAATTTCAGGTTGTTAGTAGAGTGCAAAATATTATAAGGCTTTGTAGGTCTTTGTAAGAACTATGTATTTTACTCTGAGGGGAATAGAGAGATTATCATGTAGGTTAAAGTGAAGGATTGGTATGTGCTGTGGCTAGGCTGTGGAAGGACATAGTGGAAGCACTGAGCCACTTCAGAGATGATGATAACTTGGTGCAGGATGATGACTAAACAGAGGTGGTGAAAGTGGTTAGATTCTAGATTTTGGAAATGTAGTTTCATAGATTTTAGGTGTATTTACTAGATATACAATTTAGGTTTTAGATATTTAGATTTAGGTATATAGTTCACAAGATTTGCTCCTTTAAGAGATGTCAAATAAGCATATGGAAATGTGTCTGGATTTTATGTTCACAAGATTTGCTCCTTTAAGAGATGTCAAATAAGCATATGGAAATGTGTCTGGATTTTATGAGAGCAATCCAAACAGGAGAGATATTTTTGGGAAACATCATTATGAGGTTATATATAAAGCTATGAGCTTGAATGCAACCACCAGCAAAGTTGACGTAGATCAAGGTGATAAGAAAGTTAGGGCTGATCCCAGGGGCACTCCATGGTTTCGAGTTTGAGAGAAAAGGAGGAATATATAAAGAAGAATAAAAAGCACCAGACAGTGAGCCAGTAGTAGAAATAAGTGAGGTGGTGTCCCAGAAGTAAGAAGACAAGGTTTCAAACTAGAGGGAGTGATCACTGCTGTCAAAGATAGTGAAGAAATGTGAAGACTATCAAGCTTTGTCATTGGAGGTTGTGGCTGACACTAACCAAAACAATTTTAGTTAGTAGTGAAGTCAAAAGCCTAATGAGAGTGTCTATCAGAAATGACATACAGGAGGAGCTTGTCCTATTTTGAGAGAAGATAAGAGTAGAAAGACAGGATCATTTTTGAAGGGGGTGTAAAGTCAGGATAGAAGAAACTCCAGCTAATGAGAAAGATCAATTCAGGAAAAATGTTTTAAAAGGCATGAAAGAGAGAGGAATTTCTGGGGGCAGTGTCTTTGAATCAGCAAGTTAGACAGAGTTAGTAGTGTTGGGGAATATCATTAAAAAAAGATCTTCAGCCAACTCAGAAAACCTTTCCACCAAAGTAGAAGAGAAAGAAAATAGCTTTGTTAAAGAATGGGCTTTAAACCAGAAAGAAATCTTACCTTTTTATGTTGTCAGGCAGATACAACCCCTACGGCATAGATGTTCTCATGATAAACAATAACTAGTCCTTAAATAAGAGGACTTGACAGCACCATTTGTCGCACTTCATTCTTCCTAAATTCACCTGATAATTGGGGTAGCCATCTGTGCTTGCTAATTGTTTTTTTCCAAAGAAAAAAATGAACTTTAATATTTTTATGATAAGAGGTACTTTGGCAACGTATTGGGTACCCACTGACTTAAGACCCCTACCCTCCAACAGAAACCAGGAGAAAGGGATGCTATCTTTCTTGATGATTGCATTTCAGAGAGATGGCCCCCAGGTCCTTGAGAAAGACATTATAGTGTCATACAGCTGCTGGCAATTGGAATATTCAGCTTTTTAAAAGATTTACATACATTTTAAGGAAACAAAGAAAAAAGTTGCAAGTTTCCTACAGTAAGCCTTATAAGAAAATGTGAAAGAGTTAAGGGGTGCAGAGGTTTCTTCCCTTATTTTTAAAGGAAGAATTAAGCCTCTTATTTTTAGTTTATCTTTTCCTTATACTATACAAGAAGAATATAGATCTTATATATGGTCGTAATTTCCTTCATAGAGATAGAATGTAATGTGGAAAGAAACAGAAGATCCATAACTATTATCCAAGACCTTTGTAGTCAGATAAGTCATAAAACATGAACTTTCTCGGTATGGACAGGTAATACTGTCATATATTCTTTATGTATTAGGAAAAACCCCAGTAAGTCTTTTTTTTTAAGATTTATTTATTTGTTCATAATAGACACACACAGAGAGAGAGAGAGAGAGAGAGAGAGAGAGGCAGAGACACAGGCAGAGGGAGAAGCAGGCTCCACGCAGGGAGCCCGACGCTGGACTCGATCCCAGGTCTCCAGGATCGCTGCGCCACCGGGGCTGCCCAAAAACCCCAGTGAGTCTTAAGTAACACCTTGTAATCAAAACATTAATATACCTGTAGGGAAATAAAGGAATATTTGCACTAATTAGGATAAAAAAACATAAATAGCTATACATGTAAGTCAATTTCAGGTAAAGTTTTAGCCAAATGAATTGGTCAGGTCAGGTCAAGTTACATAATCAGATGAGATATAAAAATCTGGTTTCCACAGCCTTTTGACTTTGGCTTGTAGATAAAAGATTTGAGATTTAGAGTGGGAGTGGGACTGTGAATGAATAAAGGAAATACTGTATGATTCATAAAAAACATTAAGAGGGCTCAGATGAAGCCCTTTAAATTTAAAGGGACAATAGTCAATATGACTATATGTTTCTCTCCAACCACACTATCTGTGCATTAACATCTCAAAGAAAGCAGAAAGTTTGAAGAACCAGGCCCAGTTATTTCTAGGCAAATTGTGGAAGAGGGCAAAGGAATTGAGAACACCTGTGGAGAATGATTATAATGAAGGGACCTGGACTTTCAGTTAGGTAAGAAGGGAAATAGGTTTCCGGACGGTGGGGAAAATTGGACTGAAATCCCTGCAGGCATAAAACTAGGGTTAGTATAGGCAGTGAGATGCAAAGAGATAGTATGTGGTATGGGATTCAAAATTAAGGTTATAGAGTTGTAGGTAATAGTGAGAAGATCAGTGGAATATCCATGGAAATTAGTAACCAAGTCAAGATGGAGAATAAATTCATTGGAGGAGTGAAGCTTAAGGCCATTGGAAAAAACACCTACAAGGAAATCAAAATTCTAATAATTATAGTAATCAGTAGTCTGGAGAGAGGAACAGTAAGTCAAGAGCCAAAGTATTCAAGGAATGAGGGAAATGATTCTTTGCAAATAGGTGCAACCAATTTTCTATTGTCCACATTTAAATGAAATATATTTTTTTCCTTTCTTGGATTTCTATTTTGGAAAACGAAGATAGTTCTATGCTTTTAATTGGTACATTAGTAATTTGATTTTTACTGAAAATGAATTAATATCTCTTGTTGTAAATTTGTTTCATTAAACTAAGATAAACTGCAACTAGTAAAATTTTTATATCAAAGGAAGAATTTAAGGAATTTTAAAATTTAATTAAACCTATTTTCATACATACATTCTAATCCAATTTTTAAATATTCAAAGTGATGTAAATTATGCAGTGTACATAAAATATGAGTTTGCATTTTCCAGTCTCTTTAAAAATGGATGCCAAATATAAGTTATAAAAATATAACTTTCAAAGTTTTAAACAGTAGATATGGAGACTAATCAAGAAAGTTTAATGAACAAAGATTAATTAAATAAATTTAGTTTCAGAAATCTGTGTAAATTGTTAAGATTGGTGGTAAGCTTTCCATTATGGATACTTGGTATAGAATGAAATGCTCATTGTTTTTTTGTTTACTTTTTTACTGAATAGGCTTGATGAAGGTAAGAAACCAGATCAGATAAGGAATCTTAGCTCTGTGATCCTATTGTCAAATAGTTAAATTATTTACCTTTCTTTCTTTTCTTTCTTTCTTCCTTTTCTTTCTTTCTTTCTTTCTTTCTTTCTTTCTTTCTTTCTTTCTTTCTTTCTTTCTTTCTTTCTTTCTTTCTTTCTTTCTTTCTTTTTCTTTCTTTCTTTCTTTCTTTCTTTCTTTCTTTCTTTCTTTCTTTCTTCCTTTTCTTTCTTTCTTTCTTTCTTTCTTTCTTTCTTTCTTTCTTTCATTCTTTCTTTCTTTCTTTCTTGACAGAGAGAGAGCATGTGAGTGGCAGGGAGGGGAACGTGGGAAGGTGGGAGAAGAGAAGAGGGAAAGAGAGAGAAAGAATCCTAAGCAGAGAAACCATGCCCAGTGTGGAGCCTAACGTGGGGCTCAATCTCACAACCCTGAGATCATTACCTGAATGGAAGTCAAGAGTTGGACACTTAATTGACTGAGCCACCCAGTTGCCCTATATTTACTTTTTTCTTATGACAAGGGTCCTCCACATACAATATTTCAAGCATTACATTGCCTAAAATTGTGGAATTAAAGAGCTACATTTTCTATCACAATGCAAATGTCATCAGACGTGCATGTTTGCATATTTTATGCTTCTTTAATAATGCATTCTTAAATTTGGTTTTAAGTTAAAGACAGTGTTTGCTTATTGATCATGATGCATTATCCACACCAGGGAAAGCACTTCGCAGTTTGCATCTTCTCAGTTAATTCTGAATAATTCAGGAAGTTCTATGAGTTGTATTTATTTTCATTAACTTTTTATCCATATATAGCTGACAGATAGTGACATATAATATGCTACATCTAGTTATGAGCATGGTACTATTGTTTATCAGTTTACAAATTTATAGTGGCTTTTGGGCACATATATGTCTATATATCTATATAAATATAGATATTTTTTAGTACATGCTTAGAATTCTCCTATAGCTATATTGTACCTTATATGGCTTATTACAGGATTTTTTTTTTGTTAGAGATTTTATTTATTTATTTAAGAGAGAGAGCAAGCAGAGGGAGCAGCAATTAGAAGGGGACAGAGGAGCAGACTCACTGCTGAGCAGGAAGCCTGATGCAGGGCTCATCCCAGGCCCCTGGAATCATAACCTGAGCCAAAGAGAAACACTTAACTGACTGAGCCACCGAGGCACTCCATTACAGTATTCTTTTATTGTGATTTTTCTTTTTTTCACACAAGGTAAAATTATAAACACGTACTATTGGGCATAAATTCTCTATAAAAAATAATTTCTCTTATAGGTGGCAAAAGATGCACATCTTTGGATGAATTAACTTTTCCCCGGTATATTATATTGTTGTCACTGTTATTTTAAAAGTATGAAGTCAAATTAAAAAAATATTTTTTGAATTTAATTGGGCTTTTAATAAAAAGCAATTTCAAAATGAACAGACCCGGGGAATATTTAAGCATAATATTATGGAAAAAAGTCAAGAAATGGCATTATACTTTTTAAAGTAACACACCAAGCCCCAGGTTATCGCATGGATGTTAAGTAGACAAGCAAGGATAACAACCCTAAGGGAAAGCACATCTGACCCATTTATTTAGTTAGCAGAATCACACACAAGAATAAGAGGGTGATTTAATTCCTGGCCTAGTAAGTATTTCTTGATTTCTAAACTTAAACATACATTTAATTCAATGTGGCAAAAGTAGATGTTATATAATTTATATAATTTGAAGCTAATCCTCTCCAAATAATTTTTACTATACTGGAGCAAATAAAAATTATCATGGTGAAATATTAAAATAGAAGTTATAAAACCATACACTAACATTTTGTCATGGTTTGAAATAAGTGTATCTATTAATAAGTATAAGTTGCAGCATTAGGAGTAAGTTTAAGTTGTTAACTTGTACTAAAATAGAACTTTGATGAGCAGCTATATTTTTTCACCTTGCATGTCTTTTTCTATTCTTATGGAACTACTTAGAAACATAAAAACAAAAGTGCTGAAAATGTTGGAAATATATTTGAATTTGAATTATGACAGTAATAATTCAGATATTACTACTTTTTGTCTGAAATGTAATCTTGAGAGATGTTTACTGCCAAATTGCGAAGTCAAGAACCTCATTTTTCACTTATTTCTGTTCAGTTAAAGAATCAGCTAATATGCCATATTACAACAACACACTTTAAGCATTGCTCTCTTTCATAAATAACTTTCAAGTTATTTTAATTGAAATCAATTTGTTTGAAGTTGTTCAGTGAAAAAGCAAAACAAACAGAAAGACAAACATCATCAATAATATAAAATCTCATGCCCTGAGTTGGAATTATTCTTAAATTTCTGCAAAAGCAAACTATACATATATCTACTGACCTTTCCTACCTCTCCTTCCAACCTGTTCATTAACTTCTCACTACAGTATAGTGTGCATCCAGAATAATGTAAGAAGAAGAATTTAGTTCTCTCAACAAATTGAGAAAAATCATCGGTTTCATTAAAGCCATTGAAACTAACACCTCTCATGTTTTATCTAATACATTAGTCATTCCCACAAGTGAAATATGATCTAAGAGACCTGACTTTCTTACATTTTAGGTACTTTTTCTGATAGACTAGAGTAGCTTGCAAACCTCTAGAACCAAAATTCTAAGAAAACTTAAGAATAATCCAAGTGCATTAAAATTACTAATCTTTATTTAGACATATCAGGTGATGTATCTTCAAGTTTCAGATATTTTACATAAATTTTAAGAAGCACTTTTGCATATGAGGGAGAAAACTTTATAAATTGAAAATAAAGATCTGTCAAAATATCTTATCAGGATGAAACTTCTTATTCAGCATCATCTACATTCATAACTTGACCATAAGAGTTTTAGAGGCTGTTTCTATTTTTGGTTTCAGAAACTGCCATATGCACACCTTTGTGTTCTCAACATATTGTTAGAAACAATGGGAAAAATAACAAGAAACAAAATTTTAATTAGTGACTTACAAATCCTGAGGGCTTTACATTTCAGCCTTACTTACATATAAGCAGCCTTACTGAAACAGAAACAGTGAAAAGGAAAGTGAGCTACCTTGGCTCAAAAAGCTTATAGTTGTTGAACCAAGTGTGAACTGTTGACCTCAGTTTTCTAGTGCTTTAAAATCATAATTCTTAATTTAACAATGGATAATATTTTGGTTGTAGTGATCTTAGAGTTATACTTATTTGACAAATGGAGAAAATATCTATATATGTAATTTCTAAGTGTAGATACTTAACTGCAAATTGTTTTTGAATGATAATTAGTAATATTTCCAGCTATTAAATGAAATGAGAGCCTTTTGCACTAAAGGAGAGACTTTGGTTACATAGATAAAAAGAATACATCTATATTTATACATATTTAAATAAAAATGTAATTGCAAGAAAGTAAAACACCCTCTTGGATTATACACACACAGCTAATTTCATCATCAAATCCATGTTAATTGTCATTAAAATTAATCAAAAGATTCTTAAAATATAATAAAAACAAGTCCTTTAAAAATCTTATTTCTATCTAGGTGTTCTTTCTCTTACTTAAAAATAGGGAATGTTTCCTAAGAAAGTTACAAAACTAATGATGGCATCAATATGTATATATTCATATAACTTGTTTACATTATGAGTAATTTGTGTTACCAGCATAAGAGAGAAATCAAAAGTAATGATTATTTCCTGTCTTTTCTCATGGGAATATATTATTGTTATTATATTGCCATGGAGCCATTTACTACATACATGTGAAATATCACAATATAAAATTATTAACTTTAGCCCTGAACTATCTAAACTGAATGTTTTGGCATGGTGAGATTCAAAATATATTGTGTATTTTTAATCTAAATTTAAATCTTTGAAAGCAAAATATAGTTTAAAGTGTTACTTACTAACATATTATTTCAAGCAAGCTTTACAAAATTATAATAGGGTAGTCATTTGGAAGTTCAGCATGGAACTTACTTCCTATTGAGGGACCTAATTACCAAACATTTTTGCTCACATTGCCTGAAGGTTATGATTAGAACACATTAAAAAATCAGCAGATTCAGATCTAAGTGAACAACAAGGTACATAAGGTGATGAAAGGTCTTCCGTGAAAGCACCAGGCCATAGCCATTAAGGATCTTCTATGAGAGTAAAATCATTTAAAAATCAATGCAAAATCTTTTAGAGAGTTTCTGTTCAGTAAAACAGGAATAAAATTGCCAGGAAGAATGAGAGCTCCTGAATTTTGTATGAAGTAAACTAGAAATTACATGGAAAATCATAGGGAGGAAAAAAACTTGAATATGTAGATTTTTAACAAATATAGTTGTCTCAACATTTTAAAGTTGTTACTGGACATTGCTGCAAACACTATTATTTTATTTCTAACATTAAAATTTCAATAGTATCTTATAATGGTAATGGGCATACTTGATAAATTGGTAGAAACTATACAATGACTTTGCATATTTAAAATAGAGTATTTTAATTTTCTAGATGACATACATAAGTCTGTCTAGATGAATACATCAAAGAACAAAATAGAGTCCAATAATAGACTTCTATAAGGACAAATGATTTTCACGAACATGTGAAGTCAATTCAGCGTAGAAAAAAAATAGTCATTTCAACAAATAGTGCTGGAATAATTGGACATCCATGTAAAAAATAAACTTTGACATACACCTCATACTACATATGAATAATAAATAATTATTAAATGGATGATAAACCCAAATGTGAAATCCAAAGCTATAAAACTTTTGGAAGAAAACATTTTTTTGGCTTTTAGTCCAAGGAATCTTAGCTATGTCATCAAAAACATAATCCACAAATGAATATTTGATAATTTAACTTCATGAAAATTAAAAATATTGGTCTTCAAAAGAAAGACTGGGAAAAAAATATTTGCAAGTCATATCTTATCCAAACTTGTATCTAGAATATACAGGGTACTCCCTAACCTCAGTAATAAGAAAACTCAAGTAAGTGAATAAAATTTGAACAAATTATGAAAGATGACAAACTCATAAAAATATATTCAACATTATTAACATTAAGAAAATATAAATTAAAATCACAATATATCAACAGAAAATACCTACTAGCTTGTCTTAAAGACTTCATCACAAGTACCGGCAGTACTGTGAAGTAATAGCTATTGCCATGTAATGGAACGGGAATATAAAATGATACTACCACTTTGGGTAAAATTTCAAAAATCCACCTATCATAAAATCCATATGATTCCACACCTAGGGTTTCTCCAAGACAAATTAAAGCATATATCCATTCAAACACTTGTGTATGAGTGTTCATTGCAATTTCATTTGCATTAGCCCCAAACTGGAAACCAAAATGTCCATCTATCAGTAAAAATATAAACACAGGGTGATACACACACACACACACATACACACACACACACACACACACACAATGGGATACTGCACAGCAAAGAAATGAACTATTGATACATGAAACAACATGGATAAATCTCAGAATAATTACCCTGAGGAAAGTAGTTCAGCCTTCCCCCTTAAAAGAAAAAAGAAAAAGTGTACATACCATGTGATTCCATGTATATAAAACTCTAGAAAACACAAAACAATGTATAGTTACAGAAAGCACATCAGTGATTGTTGGTTATCTAGGACTGGAGAGTTGAAAGAACAGTAGAGAGGGGTTAAGAAGGATTACAGAAATGTGAGGGAACTTTGGGGGGTGTAGGACATATTTATTATAGTGAATTTAGCAATGGTTTCATGGTTCATACATATTTCAAAACATCAAATTTTACAATTAGAATATGTACAGGGATTTGTATGTTTAATATAATCCAGTAAAGGTATTAAGCCAAAACCTACCATCCCCATTAGCTTTGTGAGTAAAATTTAAGAAAAAGTAAAATGAGGCATTGAAAAATAGAGCAGCAACAGTAGCACAACAATAATAATAAAGAAGGAAGGGCCACAGCTATTTATAGGCTGCTTCAAAGAAAACAAATTAAAAAACTACCAAATGTCTTGGTATAAGATGTTTCTTCAACCATGAAATGATTTTCCCTGTGTCTACTTCTCTACCTTCCACCGGAAATTGTTATTTTGGCCCGGGGGATCAAAAACTGATGGTGAAGGTAGCACTTGGGACGATCTGAAGGAATAAATCATTCCCAAGTTTTATTTGGGAATGGTTCTTAAATTACTTTACATAATGTGTCTTAAAAGAAACCACCCAGGAAGCCAGTATAACGGCTTTTGGAGAACTGGCTTCCTAATTGTTCAAGCTTTATGTCCCATGGGCAAGTAAACCTTGATTGAACAAACCAAAATTAGGTAAGTTTTGGTTGCCACTTTTATTTTGGAGGATAAATATCTTGAATAAATTCACATAGAATTTTCTATTGTAATCCTAATAATGTACATAGATCCTTTTTTTTTTGAAGATTAGAAAATACAGAAACATTAGCAAACATGTAAAAAAAATAAAAGTTCAAAGGAAGTGAACCATGCTATGGAAGCAAAGCAACGAATTCCCTCATGAAACAGGAAAACTTAAAGAAACAAATAATATTAATTATAAGACTTGTAATACATTTTCTTGGGGGTCTTAGATCAGACCTGAGAAGTTTCTGATGAAAGATATATTGTATAATATAATAGTCACACACTAAACACTATTTGACAAACAAGTAAGTGTTAAAAATTATTTTAGAATTTTGAGGAAAACCAGAAAACTATTAATATAGTTAGCTAAAATAAAACAAATGAGTATATGACCTGATGTTCATGAAACAGACATGTTGACTTTGTGAAGCTTCTAGACGGGGATATCCAGATGTCAGATTATAAATAGTACTTAGAATAATAACAAATTTTGCAAACAATGTGTGTAGGGTATAAAAGTTAATAATTTTCTCAAACATTGAAATTTTAATTTCTATTTAATCCTTTAATCTATAATCTTCCATTTATGCAGTGTCTACTCTATACCTGACTGATTTGAATTCTTTAAAGATAATCATCTCATTTACTCATTATAACAAAATTTTATGGAAAGTGTTATTAACCCTGTTTTAGATGAGGAAACAAACTCCAATAGGTTAATTTGTGTAGTAAGACATTTATAATACTAGAGCCTGAGTTTTGACAGTCTTCAAACTGGTCACCCTGTCATGATTCATTCCTCCCTGATGCCATTTCCACATTGAATCCTGAGCGATGCTCCCGTTCTTTCAAGATAAAGTACAAACTCCATAATTTCGTTTGGTATGCCCTTCATAATCTGGCCTTCCTCATGCCTGCAATTTTCTTTCTTACATTGTTCTAAACCTTTCTCTCCCATAGTAACCCCAATATCGGTTTTCCACAGGCTGCATGGCTTTGGTTGTACTTGCACATGGTTCCATCTGCCTGAATGTCTGTGTGTTCCCCTTTCCTTCTGTTCATTTATGCCATTATCCTTCTCACACTACAATTTCTACTACTACTACTACTGTATTTTTTCACAACTATTCTATAGTTTTCTCTTTGTTTTCTTTTCCTCCATTAATAGCTCATAATCCTCAAGGGAATTTTTTTTTTTTGAAAGGGGGAAAGAGAGAGAGATTGAGAGAGAAGAAGAGAGAGGAGGGGCAGATGAAGTGATAGAGAGAGAATCTTAAGCAGGCTCCACACCTAGCACCCAACACAGGGCTCAATCCTACGAGCCCAAGATTATGACCAGAGTGGAAACCAAGAGTCTGAGCCTCAATCCACTGAGCCACCCAGGCACCTCCTTAAGGGCATGTTCTATGTCCAGTGTCCTACACATTACCTGACATAATGAAATACTCAAATAGTATTTGTTAAATAGGTAAGTAAATAAATAAACAGAGCATAAGGAGAACATTTATATAAGTTGATAATTCTAGGAAAAAAATTCTAAAAAAAAATGGCAAATGCAAATTGTAAAGATCTGTAATGGTAGTAAAAGATAAACAGAAAATGTAAAGGTATTTGTACAAATGGACAAATTAAAAATTGTGTTTTTAAAATGACAAGAATTAAAGTTCTTTTCTTTTTTACTTTTTTTTTTTTAAAGATTTTATTTATTTATTCGTAAGAGACAGAGAGAGAGAGAGAGAGAGAGAGAGAGAGAGCAGAGACACAGGCAGAGGGAAAGCAGGCTCCATGCAGGGAGTCTGACACGGGACTCGATCCTGGGTCTCCAGGATTAGGCCCTAGGCTGAAGGCAGCGTTAAACTGCTGAGCCACCTGGACTGCCCAAGAATCTTACTTTTCTATTTCATTTTTTCCATACTTTTCCTCCACTAAGCATATTTAATTATAAGTAAAACTCTAAGCATGACACCTAATTAATAAATGGAAAATACAGTTGTGGGAAGCAGCAGAAGTTAAATAGCATGAGTATGAAATGTCTACACATTTTAAATATTAATTTATCAACTTCTGTGATTGTCACTCAGAGAAATATTGTGAATATAAAATCCAACTATTCAGAGTCCTTGTGTCTGTGTTTTTAGGGTCTAGTTGATTATACATGTATAGAAAGGATGATTATAAGACCATTACAATCATCAACCAACCTTATAATTTTTTCTAAATGTGCTAACAGAGCCACATCCATTTTGAAAAATAATAGCTATAGATATATCATTTAAATACACAAGCATACATATAGAGAGCTCAGTGATCAAATAAACTATCCACAAAGGTTAGTATTAACCAGGAAGAAAACACCAGGAAATGACAGATACACTCTGCCAATTAGGAAGAAAATGTTATTCTAGGTTATATAAGGTGATCCTACTGTTTGCTCCCACAGAAAAGGATTCTGCATGGAATGCGGTATTATTCTGGCAACTGATTAGCATTTTGATATGCTCAAAATTTGTTCACATGGAAATGAAATATTAAAGCAGACAGCAATTCAAAGTAATAGATGAAACTATTGCACAAAAAAATGTTTTTCTGTATTTTTAGATAATTGGTTGCCAAGGAATATGCTCAAGATTATTTCTGCCTTTTCTGATTACCACAGAGATAAACATATAACAAGAAATATACGTGGCAAAGAGTATACCTTCTTTGATATAGTCTGTTAAAAATTAGTGCAAAACCAGAAGCTATTTTCCTGTTTAGTAAATGATGATAAAATATTATGTCTCAGGATTACTGGAGAGTGTTGAGATTCATTTCTCTCTTTATATAGTGGAAATGAAAAGCTGAAAATATCGTTAAACATATTTTATTATTATTGGAAGAGAATTTATCTCGAAATTGGTAAACTAGACTTCTATAAAACTTTTCCAGTTTGTAACATCTCATACTCTATTGGTTGCTGTTAGAAGGTTACTTTAACTCTATAGTGATTGAAAACACCTGATCATCCTTGATTAAGTTCAAAATGGGAAATAAAAATGTTACATTCAGGTGATGAAAATGAATGCTCTTTCAAAAAAAAAAAGTGCAACATGAAAAGCAAATTTCAAGTAGTTGAAATGTGTCTAACCTGTTCTTGGTCCTAATTGTGAGAAGGGACTAGCAGCTTACATTTGGGATGTGCATTTACTCTTTCAGTTCACAGTCTATTTAGTAAATGACATATTCCAGCACAGCAAATGTTAATCACAGTGGTTCATAAATGCTAATGTACAGCCCAAAATCACAAGCCCCCACTCCCAATGCTTAGAGCTTCATTCACTTTTCAGCATATAAAAGCTAAATATCTTCAAGGTGTTGTTTTCATTTGGTTACAAAGGAGTTCAGTTTCTCCTTCATCACGCAAAAGGACTTTATTTGGGATCTCTTGGGAGGCACGTTGTAAAAATTTTGTCATCAGAGGAATTTTTATTCTTTTAAAATATGCTATGTAAGAAACGTCTTTGACTCCTAAACATATATTACAAAAATTAGTTATAATATATTTCATTAATATTATTGGTTTCCCTTTTCTTTTGACCTTCTTAACTCAATCCATTGACATTTGCTCATTTTTAAAAATATTTCATACCCTCGAAAATATAGCAGACCAATTTCATCCTTATATTTCCTGCGACTCTAGCTATCCACAGTTTGAAAAGGATGCTACAAGACGGTAGTGCAATCTCTTTTCAAAAATGTATATTTTATGAGCTTGTAAGATATTCTGTTGGCAAAGGTGGAGTGAAAAATGCTTATTAAGACCAACAATATAAAAACTCACATATAAATCGGAGCTGCTGCTGCCTGATGGAAATACAGCCGAACAGAAGGGAGCCCAATTTGCTGTGTAATGAACTTTGAAACAACCACCTACCATATACATTTATAGGCAGCATTATTTGTATTTATTAAAAAGCATGCTTTGTTTCCCGTGTTGAGTTTTAGAATTTAATTAATTTTAGTAAATTCTTTCCTCTGAAGGATTTTAGTGTTTTCAAATTATCAGATCTTTGAAATTATCCTTAGAAAATTGCAGATTAAAAAAGCCCTATATTTAGCTAAGGGTTGTCAGGAAAAAACATCTGAACAAAATAATTTGCAACCAAAACAAAATTCCCAATTTAAAGATATTTTTTATAATACTTAATGATACGTGTTTTGTATAATTCCTAAAGGATTGGTGATCATTAAAGTATTCAAATGCAGGCTAAAATAAAATGTTATATACTCACTGTTGAAAAATCCACAATGAGACAACATTTCAAAATATGACTTAGTTTGAAATTCATACTGACTTTTTCTGAAATATCAGTGGTGGTTTTGTATATTTAATTAGAAACTGCCATATTTTATGGCTTTATAGTCCATATATGATTTTAAGCACCTTAGCAATAATATCATTGGTGTTCCAAAAAAGGAAAATGTGGTATATGGGAAAACCACAAATTTATTATTCAAGATTTGAGGTAGACTGTTTAAAATACTTTAAGCTGGATTAAAACTATTGATTTTGAAGATCTACAAGCAACTGCCCCAAATACATATATCATACATATATCATACATATTCACTTGATTTGATTATGAGTGATAATCTAGGCATGCTTTCTTTTTCTTTTTTTTTTTTTTTTCCCCAGTAGGCATGTTTTCTTATAAGGACAATGATTTGTGGTTTAATTCTAAATGCTCTCCCCCTTATTAATATGGTTTTACATATATAAGATACATATTAAATTATTAAACCGTTCAATATCATGGTGAACTATGGTTAATAAAATTTTAAAAATAGTTTAAGAAATTACATTATTTATTATTTTATGGATTTATTTACTGTAGTTTCATAACTTTAAAAAGGGATCCAGCAATCAAGGTAAATGCCTTTGTTAAAATACTGTGCATTTCAAAATACCTAAATGCATTTATTTAAAAAAATATTTGTATTTTTTACCTCTCTAGATTACATATAATGCTATTAAAATATATCATGGAACAATCATGGAACATGAATATTAACATAGCTAATTGTGTGAACCAATCACAATGATATAATCACAAAGGGATAATATTTTGTGTGTACCACTAATATTTTTTTCAAGTTATCTGATTTCACATATATTACTTATACCCTTCCCTCTAAAAAACCCAAATAACTAATTTTGAGGACAGATAGAGTATTAAAAAAAATGTTATTTTATCATTAGTGAAAAAACTCAAGCTGATGTGTGGGTCCAAGTTTTATCTAAGGCAAAGCATTATTTAAACACACTTACTAGGTTTTTTAAAAAACATTTTATTTATTTATTCATGAGAGACACAGAGAGAGGCAAAGACACAGGCAGAGGGAGAAGCAGGCTCCCTGCAGGGAACCTGATAAGGGACTGGATCCCAGGACCCCAGGATCACTACCTGAGCCAAAGGCATATGCTCAACCACTGAGCCACCCAAGTGCCCCACACACTTACTAGTTTTATTTAAATGTGTAAAGTTTGAAAACACTTTTAACTAATATTATGTATTTCTTATTACTCCATCAATTTTGAGCTGGGATTCTCTGCACAATATCATTGAAGTATATATATTTCTAAATTTACTGAGTTTGGTCTCAAAAATGATATGCATTTTTCTTCTCTTGAAAAATTTTTTTTAAAGATTTAGAATTTCCATTTAAAAGACAAACTTCTAACACTGGTTCTCTGGCATCTAAACAATGAACTTACTTGTAGCAATCAACAGTGTGGGACAAGCATACAGAAATACAGGTGATTAAGAGGACATCAGGCAGTAATATATTGATTATTTGACAAAAGCCACTTAGAAGGCAAGATTCTCCATAATCACATGAAAAATATCTTACTTCCTTTGATGACATGTATAATTTATGCATTACACTGATATGGAGAAAAATTCCTCATTTCTTCAGTAAAAAAGTGAAATTTGTTTTCTATTCAAGTATACTGGATGAACAACAATTAAAAAGTTGCACTTGCTGACTCCAAGAACTATTTTTCCTTGGACATTTATGTAGAGGTTTAAACAATTGTGTGTACTGAAAAGGCTAGTAGGATATCCTGAACATCCAAGCAGGACATTTTATAGACAGGAAACTCAGGATTGGGAGTTAAAAAAACAAAAATTCAGGCATTAAGAATGAGCACGATGAACAATTTCTAAGATAATTAGAAATCTTGTAGCTTCCAGATATTCTTGCATTACTTGTAAACCTGCTGGAAAGTTCTAGCATGTGTATTTACTCATATAGAAAATTAACGATAATTTTTAAAATAGTAAATTACTTATATAGGAAATCCTCACATAAGAAATAAACAGAATGAAATTAGAGACAAAAAATGAGTAAAATGAAATCACAGAATGAAAAAAGAGAAAATTTTGTTTTATAACTAAAAAATGAATTTTATGTTTCAAGTTTCTTTAATTCAAATTATGATTTATTTCATTACTACTTGCTTGATTTAGAACAAGTTTTTTTTAACTGCACTGAGCTGTTTTTTATCCACCTGATGACTGAGGTAATGATGCCTATGACTTATTAAATTGTCATCGGGATTAAATGAGATATATTTTTTAGTGTTAAACACTAAAATGTAAGTTCTTGAGGTTTCTTAAAATTTTTATTGGTATATTTGAAAAATTTTTACATAGGTTAGAATCCTAATGCTGAAAAAGAAATAAAAAATTACGTTGTTCAGTTGCATCTTATAGAAGCCAATAATAAAAAAGCCAGGAAAACTTACATGTCCAATGACAGAAATGTTAACCAGAATCTAAGCTTCTTAAACTCAAGATGAATAGACATTGCCTGACACAATGTTGTTCCCAGTCAACACAGTAAGAGGAGGTTTATGTTGACTGGGTTTGAAATACAATTGAATTATTAATCTAATAGAAATAAAGGTAATTTGTCATGGCAAGAAAATAAAACAGTTTCACTTTAAAATTTTATTCCACTCCACTGCAGTATTTAATTATAAGCCTAAATGGTGAATTATGTGATTGCTAACTCATACATGTAACAAAAATAAAGTGATAATTTAATCTATTCATTTGTTTTTGAATTGAAATGAGAAACCTATTGTTAAAATAACTTCATTTTTAAAAACACCAGTACTTATGTGTATACCATAATCTTTCTTGGTTTAGTTTTTATACAAATTGATGAAACATTGCTTCCTTATGATGACTTCAAATTCTATGTAGTATAATCTTTTCTAGCACCTAGGGGAAAATGGAACACGGTTGCTTAACATTTTCGTCCTGGTAATGATCTCTTTATGTGAAGTCTGATAAATTTCTTTTGTTGGAACCTCTCTCAGGGTTTCTCCACCATAGACTGGAAGTAGATGAGTACTTCTTTGGTTAAGCACTGATTTATAAGATCCACGTTAGCCTATCTGCTCTAAACATTCTCAACATTTCTACCAGTCCCATATGTAGAACTAACAATAAATAAAATAAATATTATTGTAAACAGAATCAAGAGTTTTCACAGGAAGCACTACTGAGATTGCCTTAGCAAACAAAGACATATTTGATTAAGTTACTCACTTTCTATTCCCTAAAACATGCCAAGCACAGAGTAACAGCACCAGGACACCTGAAAAAATCTGAATAGTTAGCCCCTGAAATATCTGATTTTGACTGAAGTAATTTCTCAATGAACTTTTGAAATAGTTTTGGTGCAAATTATACACACATTAAGTTTACCTAAAAGGAATCTGCTCAAAGGAGTTAATAGCTACAACTTAACGAAATTTTGAAGGACATTGACAAAATAATAAACCTAAAATCAAAATGGTCAATATTCAACCTTTTTTTCTTCCAGTAGTTTAAAAAACTATACTCATCTCTGACTAGGGAAAATAAGCAATATTCATTAATCTCTGCATTAAACCACAAAAAGACTATGTATTCTCTGCCAACTACAATTTGAGATGATGACACCAAACTGAATAAATATATGACATCAATGTGATAAATATATGATTATCAACATGATACTCCCTCAGATAAACGTAAGAGAGCATATTATGTGAGCAGAAAAGATCAGTGTTAACTCAATCTTGGAGTATTGTTATATTTAGTTCTGAGTCAACTAATAAGTATGTAAGTACTTATTATACCACCATTAATGAACTAATTAGGCACAAAGTTGGTGGGAAGAGAGCACTTCAGGGTGTAAAAAGGAATGTACAAAGATATAGAGAAGTAAAAATACAAGGATTCGAAGTAAGATAATAAGATGTACATAGAATGAGAATGGAATGGCAAGAATCAAAATTGGGGAGACAGGCAAAAACAAGATTCTGAAGAGCTTCACATGACATGCTGAAGAATTCAAACCTCATAAAGCAATGGGAAAATATGCATATAGAGCAATGGGAAAGTTGGAGGAAGACAGTAATTGTTTTTCAGGAAAATTGAGTTCATTTTTGAACAGGTACACAGAAGATCTATATGGAGCTAGTCTGGAAGCAGTTTGACTATTCACTGACATGTAGGTGGTAATAAAAGACAAGATGCTGGATAAAGCCATTCAAGGAGAGATTCTAGCATGTTAAGAACAGAGAAACAAGAAACCCATAATACTTGATTGAGAAGGGAAAGGATGCAAAAGAGAAGGAGAATAGACATTCAGAATGGTAGAGGGAAAATCAAGAAAGAATTATAACAGGATATAATTGAAGAGAGTAATAAATCCTGTAAAATTCTGAAATAAATGACATAGATTAAATAAGAACTTATAAAACTATCATATAAGGGAAAAAATTCAAAGTGGAATGTTGAGTTAAAAATATAAAGTAATAATTATGTCTCTATGGGCTACAATTCCAGTTTCATAAAAGATATAGCTGGATGTGTAAAGATAAAGAACTGGAAAGAAGTATCACACTATGTTAAGGCCAGCTATATGTGGGTAACTTTAAATTTTGAAATTTAATAAATTGCCCCTAAAATGTCTTAAAAATAAGCAAAAACATCATTGAATTTCCTATTTAAAGAGAGAATTTTAAGGTAGAAAAAGCCCATAGTTTAGAATCAGACTTGCCTAAACTCCAATATCAACTTCTCTACTAATAAATTTTGTTAAATTAAAAGCCAGCAGGGGGGAACCCAGGTGGCTCAGCGTTTTAACGCTGCCTTCAGCCCAGGGCCTGATCCTGGAGACCCTGGATCGAGTCCCCCATTGGGCTCCCTGCATGGAGCCTGCTTCTCCCTCTGCCTGTGTCTCTGCCTCTCTCACTGTGTGTGTGTGTGTGTGTGTGTGTGTGTGTCTCATGAATAAATAAATAAAATCTTAGAAAAAAAAAAGCCAGTTGGTAAAGCATACTAATTTATGGAATAGCTCTTTTTTTCACTAAATTGAAAATTTATCTTTATCATAATATAAATCCTGAGATATTTTATCATTTATTTTATTTCTCTACTTTTTTCCATTGTTCTGTGATCCAATTCTGAGCAAATAACAAATTGACATTAAAGGTGAAATGAGCTCAATAAGACATTAGGATCAATAAGCATCTTAATTAGCTCTTCACATTCCATGTATGTTAACAAAAATATACTGTATATCACTATTTCTGTTATATCTTCTTTCAGCAAAGTCAATAAAAATATATTGTATATCACTATTTCTGCTATATCCTCTTTCAGGAAAGTCAATAAAAATATACTGTATATCACTATTTCTGCTATATCCTCTTTCAGCAAAGTCAATATTTGAGAAACAAGCAAAAATGAAACTGGGGTCCTAGGACCTCAGGAAATTGTGATATATTCAATTCTTGGCCTACAAAATAGATTTGTGGGAAAAATAGCAGAGCAAGAACTCAGAAAGAAATGAAAGCCAGGGGTGTCTAGGTGGCTTAGTCAATTAACCGTCTGCTTTCAGCTCAGGTCATGATCCCAGGGTCCTGGCATTGAGCCCCACATTAGGTACCCTGCTAGCAAGGAGTCTGCTTTTCCCTCTCCCTCTGTGGCTCTGCTTGTTCTCTCTCTCTCTCTCTCTGGCTCTCTCAAATAAGTAAATAGAATCTTTTAAAAAATAATAGAAGAAAGAAATGAAAGCCATAGCCAGTTACCATAATAAGCATAATCAGAGATTAAAAATCATTATGAATAAGTGATAAGAAACAAAAAACAAAAGCAAAAAGAATTCCAGTTGGTTAGAATCTCTTTGAAATCTCTTTACACAACCAAGCCTCCTCCTTTATTTCTCCCTCTCTTGAATCCTCCTTGCCTTTTTTCTTTTCCTCTCTCCCTTTTAAAAAAAAAAATCTCTATCGATCTTACCAATCATTTGTCAAATTTCCATCAATCTATCTGTCTATCACTTCTCTAGGGTCATAAAATCACTTCCAGAGGTAGATCTGTTAAAAGTATTCATATTCCCTCATGGTTATGCATCCAGATGGCCACATACCTTTCTGGGTAAATTGTCAAAAATTATGAATTTGATTAGTTCCCATTCCTCTAAGTTACTAAGGTTGCATATGTGCCACTTAGGCCATTAACTGAGCTCTGGATCTATCTTAGACCTCCCATTATACTATGCAATTAAGGAAAACAATGTAGAAGTATTGCCTAACACTTAGGAATATTGTGGCTTTATAAACTTCAGAGACATATTTTCTTTCAAATTTTGAATCCTAATTTGAAGAGTGGTTCTTTTTGAAATAGGAAAGATGTGTGCCAAGAGAGAGAAAAAAAACACTGGATCTCTTCTGTTATATTGTTCCTGAAGATAAGGCTACTTGTTTGTTTGTTTTTTTTTTATGAAAGAATGTAACTGACCAACATATATTATGATTTGCATACAGGTATTCAGGATGCTACCTACTATAGAGAATGCCCAACTAGATTGTTAGCCTTAATATCTATTTTTAAAACTTCAAAAATAAAGATGCTGATTGATTTGATTCATTCTGACTCTGCTCATAGAAATAATCACAAAAATTATATAGAGAATGCGTTCTCCTTTGTTTTTATTTCTGATAGAAAATATGATTTCGGTGGCATAATGCTATATACTTGTAACATTATATAAAGCATACAAAGCATATTGGGGAAAAATGACTTCAGAAATTCAGGAAAACAGTAAGTGATATATTTTCCCTCTTCAGCATTTAGAAGAGATGTTGATTGCAAATACACAATTTTTAGCTGTTCCTATATAGCAAAGTTTCTATAATCTATTCCAGAATCTTGAATTCAGCTAAATGTACACAGGTACTTATCAAGTTAGGCAACCCATTTAATTGCAGAAATTATTTTTGTTGTTCCTGCAATCAGTGTGCATTTGAAATCAGTGAGGAAAGCTAAATATAACTTGACTACCCTAAGTCTTTGAAGTTCTTCATTTTAGGCTTTCTTAGGTATAACATAGAATCAAAAAAATAACATCTTTTCTAACAAGACAGATTTACACTAATATAATTTTTAAATATTCATACTTTAAACACTAATATTCTTTAGCATTTTGAAACACAAATCCATCACTTCTCAGGCTACATTTCCATGTAATTACTTATACAATGAAGGCATTTTATTTTAATGATATAGACAAAGGCAAGTACTTGAATCAAAAGCAAAATAATACCTACCATTTGAGTGTCTACAATGAAAGGCTTTGCATTTATTATCTAATTCACACAAGAGCCATGAAAGGTGGTGCAATTATTCTAACTCTTTGGATGACCAGTGAGATGAGAAATGCTAATTATACCCAAGGTCACAGAAATGGAATGAGTTCTTCTGGGTTTGAATGTTAGGTTTATCTAGGTCTGAAGACATAGTTTAAAAAGTGAAAAATGCATGTTATATCTGCTTTATTTTATTTGGATGTAATATAATAAGCTTTAACTGTGGAGAATATGGGAGGAACAGTTTTCTTATATGCAGTAAATATATCTAAGAACTTTAGAAAGAGGTCCATGAATTAGCACCTTTAAAATCAACTTCCTACATTTGTGCTCACAGCTCTCAGTCGTGTAATTACAAATAGGTAACTGACTCATTACACTTCCTGATATTAGGGAACTGTCGTACTTATTATACAAAAAAAAAAAAAGAAAAAACACCAGGAAATGCTGCAGTCCTTTTCTGGCAGGTGTTTGTGACAGAACTTTCCCATACCCACTAATGGAAATAAAGAAGAAATTGAATTATTTCCAGGAGAAGATTGGCTTGATACATTTCATCACATAAGTTTAGTTAGACTAAGTTTGATTCTTCCCTTTTTAGGAACAGTTTGCTAAATTCATCAACAAAAGATATAAACATATATTAAATGACCACTAGGTGGATCCAATTTTATAGACTCTCACTATATTATTTAAATGCAAATAAATGAGATATGATTGCTTCACCAGGACTTTTACTTGGGCTTTGATATGATACATACTCTAAAAATAATATCCTACTATATAATAGTAAGGAGTTTGCATGTTTCAGGAATTTAAACAGTACTGATTAGGAGTCTCAACTATCACTCTCTTTTTCTATAAACTTTGCTGTTCAGTTTTCATTTTGGGGCACTAGAAAAGGATGTCTTTAAACGAACTTTCCAAGAGAAACATTTAAAATATCATGTTAATGGAACCAATTTATTTCACCCTAAGTATTTTATAAGATATCTACTTTTCACAGGAAAAAAAAAAAAAGCTTCTCTTAACATCGTTATTCTCTCACACAAAGGGAAACCTAGAATTTATTCCTAAAATTCTGTACAATGATTAATTTAGAGAAGACGTGATTTTGATCTTCAGTTACCCCAAAGAAACTGATAGTATTTTACAGATGTGGGAAAAAAGAAATTGAAAGGTCAAAAACAGAATAAGAGATAAAACATATAATTGTATAGAAATGGGAAATACTAACAGAATATACGTGTGATTAAACAATTCATTAAAACATTGTATAAACTTCAAGTCAGTTAATATTGTTTACATAATTTAAGAAATTATAACTTAAAATCATTGGGTGCAACTCTTATGTAATTTCTAGATCATTATTTTTGCCATTTCAGTGAATCAAAGTAGTTACCGAATTAAAGTAGCTACTGAATTAATTCAGATTTGCAAAATTTAACAAGTCCTCTAGTCATTCTCTGGTTTAATATGTGTTGAACTAGATATATCTTTGTCTTTTAACTCAATTTACTTCATATCTTAAGAACATTAAAACGTGTAGTTATTTACAACATAGTAAACATTTAAAAATATCACAAATATGTGTTCATAATATGATAGGAGAGCAAAATCAATAATTATAGGCAAATATACTCATGTATTTCTTCACAGAACATTTCTACCTAATTAAGAAAAATGACCATATGAGGGCACCTGGGTGGCTCAATCAGTTAAGTGTCTGCCTTCACCTCAGATCATGATCTCAAGGTCCTGGGATGGAGTCCTAAGTCCAGTTCCCTGCTCAATGGGGAGCCTGCTTGTCCTTCTCCTTCTGACTCTCATCCCTGCCCATGCTTTCTCTCTCTCTCTCTCTCTCTCACTTAAATAAATACTTTTTTAAAAAGGAAACAAGAAAAATAACCATATAAATATTATCATTTCTTTTTATGCAATAGATTTTCCACGTATGATGCATTTCTATAAAAATTTCAGTGTTGGCTCACCACTGCAGATCAAGCCTGAAAGTAGAAGTGATCAAACCTTCATTTATTAATAGTAATAGCTATGATGGGACCTCAAAACAATGGAGATCAGGTGGAGAGTCTTAGCCACCAGAAGCCCAGCAGCCACAATGATCATAATGGCTAAAAAGGCTAGAAGGAGAGTCAAAGGATAATGACCTTCAGAAATTTGTGAAGAAGCCTAATAAAACATAGTATCCTTGGGAGCAAAAATAGACACTGAATTAACATAGTATCTATAATTAAAGAAGGTATTAAGGGAAAAACAGGAGAGTGGGGGGCTGGGCTCAATGAAAAGACATGACTACTTCTTCCATTTCCAAATATGAGTCAGTTTTCAATTCCGGAAGCCACTGATTATAGAGGTGGCTGTGCGTACAGTATTAAGAACCCTGTGACACACATCAGGTATATACTATAATTCTTTTCACTGCCCTTTCCCAAAGAACTCTCTCAATATTAACTCTGGGGGAAGGGTGTTCAGATATTTTGAGCAGAATTGAACACAGGGTCTGAGTTGACATTGATCAGCTTAGGCAGGACTATGACCCCTCTGTTAGTGTAAGTATATACATAACTGGTAAGAAATGGAGTGCTGGTTAAATTTCAGCTTATAGTAAGTCCACTGGATCTGCGGACCCATGTATCTGTCTTTTCTTTTGTCTCCAAGTGTGTAATTAGGGTTGACATATTTGGAAGTTGGAATAACCTCCATGTTGGCCCATTGGTTTCTGGGATAAACAGTGTCCTAATAAGGAGGACCAAATAAAATCTTTTTGTCTTTTAAATGAAGATTTTGATTTTTGATTTGTCACGACTTTTGTTCACTGATCATAAGACTGGTGCTTATCTAAGTGATAAGTGATGTCTTCTTGTTCTCAATTCCAAGTTCTTACTAAAGTGACCAAATTTTTTTAAAAAAGATTAAATATTAAAGAAAATCAGAAAGAGAGGCCACTTAAATCATTTTGAAGTGTTTGTAGAAGAGGTAGACGGTCTCTGTTTTGCTGTCTGTCCACTGCTCCCTTGTGGTATATTCAGTAAACTTCTCTCTCCTTTAAAAAAATAAATAATAAAATAAAATGTTTGTAGAAGATACAAGGTTGGTATGACTAGGAGAGAAGATAGTAACTGTAGATAGAACATAGAAAATAATTTTATTTCATTTCATAAGAAAACAGAAGAGACTTCAAATCCTTTCTAGTAAAAATGTTAAATACAGAAATAAAATACCAAAAGAAAAATCAGTACATTAAAATTTTTATTTGAGTATAGTTAACACACATGTTACCCTAGTTTAAGGTGTACAGCATAGTGATTCACCTTCTCCATACATCATGCTATGTTCTCCACAAATATAGCTACCATCTGTCCCCATACAATGATAAAAATAAATAAATTTAACTAAACTAATAAGACATTCAACAGAGCTGTTGAAATTGCCCCCCCTTTCGTTGCATAATTGACTTGTGGTTATGACTTTCATGCTTCCCTCCCATCCCCCTCTCCCCTCCAAATAAAGCCTAAGAACTATCTTTGAGCCAAAGTATATAATTTACCACCGAGGACCTTCTAGTCAGTATAGCATCATCATAGTAAAGGGTAGAGCATTCTGAGGGACTGACTGAAATACTTTACTCTTAGAATTAGGGTCTCCTGCTCTAGTCTTTTGTGAACATTCCCAGTTTGCTAATCTTATCCTCGATTAAGATACTGTGTAGGAAATGCTACCCATCAAAACACCCTAACACATTTCCAGGACCCTTGGAATATGTTTGCATTCAAGAAGTCTGTTGAGATGCAAACTTAAGCAACCTATAATGAATGTTTTAGACTGATGAGATGCTCCCTCTGTATATTGGAATTAATCATATCAAGAATTTAAGCCTGAGCCTGTTGTTATAATGTCCTGATAGTTTGGGGGATCTTGGGGAAGGTGAGTATATTTTGCTCATGAGAAGAGTATAAATAATTTGTGACCATTGGTTGGACTGTATGCAGGTAAAAAGTGGCCACAATTTACTTGTTACTTCTCCCATTTAGACATGGTATTTATTTGCCCAAACTCCTGATTCTTGTTAAGCCTTGAGGCTGGCTTTGACTGCCCATGTATAGAAATTTAAAAATCCAAAGATCAAAGTAAGGTTTGTAAGAAATGGAATTTCAGTAAGAAATCAAAGGAAAGTATATTTTATTATTAATAATTTAATTTATTTTTTAAAAGATTTTGTTTATTTAAGAAAAAGAGAGAGCACAGGCAGGGGGAGCAGCAGGCAGAGGGAGAAGCAGGTCTCCTCATTGAGCAGGGAGCCTGATGTGGGGCTTGAACCCAGAACTCTGGGACTATGACCTGAGCTGAAAGTGTATGCTTAACTGACTGAGCTGCCCAGGTGCCCTTATTATTGATAATACTTAACTTGTATTTATATCAAAACCTGATATTTAAATAACTATAAAAGAATGAGTTAAAAACAAACAAAAACCAAATAAGTATTCATAAAGTATGATAATTTATTTTCACGACATGTTTACATTAATTTATTTAAATATCAAAAATCTTATGAGAATAAATAATATCAATTTAAAGAATTCCTTTTTGGGGAAGTATTTTATGGAAAGTAAAAATATTAGAAGTTTGTGTTACCACCTTGTCTAATACTATATATACTTATTTATAATGCTATGAATGCTCTGCCCTTTACTAAGACTACACTATACTTACCGGAAGATCCTTGGGGGTAAATCACACGCTTTGGCTCAGCGATAGTTCTTAGGCTTTTATTTGGGGGTGGTGAGGAGGGAGGAGGCATGAAGGTCATAGCAGCAAGTCAATTAGTAATGAAGGGGGAGCTAAAAAAATATATTTATAAATATATATTTATATATTAAAATATATTTTATATATAAAAATATATTAAATTTATATATATAAATATATATATATATATATATATTTACCAGCTTGTCTAACACGGCATACATTATTTATTTAACCAAGTTGATGTTAACTGAACATGACAAAGATAGGATTCCATGGAGGAAGATAGAGTTCTAGGGTACTTTATATGAAAATCACTATGTTAGGGCATATTAAAAACTAGTACAATAATCAATCAATATGTAGATTATAGAGCTTTGTGTTAGATGGATTTAAGGAGAAGAGAATTTAGGAATATTTTATGGAAGAAGATCTAGAGTAATACAAAAAAATTTAAGTTGGAGATAGGGAAGTGGAGCTTAATTTTACAGTATAAGATGAGCAATAAATGCTTACAATGTTTAGAAAACAGCATATTCTCTATATTAATTATAACATAGTGTCGTGTCTATAAAGATGAGATTCAAAAACTGAGGCTATGGTATAGAAGACTTTCAAAGCCAGAATGAGGAGCTTATTCTTAATTGATCAAAGGTTTTACATAATCAGAGCTGTTTTCAGAAAATTAATCTGCTAATGTTATTGAAGGATGATTGAAATAAAGAAATAAAGATGGATTTGGTATAGGGTTCTTATAATAGTTCAGGTGAGAATTTTAAAAACTTGAATCTGAAGTATGTCTATGGGAATGCATTTCATTCAAAGAACATGGGAAATACAAAATTTGTTCAATCTGGAGCTGAATAGAAAAGTAGTTTATAAGATTTAAGAAGAAAGAAAACGTGCTCTTTAACACTGATTATAATGTAAAGTTAGACATTATGTTGCTATTTTAATGTTTCTGGAAAAGACATTTGTTTTATTTCTTCAGTTAAAAATATTTTCAATGTACATGTTATGATCTTCATAGTCATTTACTAAGTACCACAGTGAGAAAATATTTTGCTAATGACTAATGACATATTAATAATATGAATATAAAAGCTTTAGGAGTCTTAGAAAATCCTAATTAGACATAGCAATAACTATTGATGGCTACCTCCGTTGTCTTTTCTAAATCAAAGTTTGATTACTTTGTGTAAAAACGGTCTCACTAGAATAAGGCTTTTCCTAAATCACTAAGTATATTTTAAAACATCTTTCAAAGAACCCATCTATGTGTATTAAATTATATACTTAGATTTGACTTTGGTCACTCCTCCACTAGTATTTTAACTTAAATAGAAGATATTGTGTAGAACTATTCTTTTAATTCAACCATTTATGAAATGGATCACAAATGCAATCCCACCTCACTCTTTTTTCTGTCTTTTAACTTAGGTATTCATTCACATTCAATTATTCTGTTATCTGTCTCTTTCCAATAACTTTTAGAGAAGTGCTCCATCCTTCAAATTCTTCACTGGTTAAAAAATATAAGGCATAATACTATCCTATTGTGCATTTCAAATATATTTCCAGTTCACTTGTTATATGAATACATATTCAAAACTTACATTTTCAAAGCACAAAGAAAAGTATTTCAGTAAAATAATATGCTTCCCATAACCCAGTTAAACCTAATGGTATTATATTACAGATATAATCTATAATTAGAATCCATTTTTATATTTCATCTTAGTATTTTAGAAACAATATTAATATATTTTGCATGTGCTTCCATCAATGTGGGGGGGTTGGAGATTATTTGCTTACACAAATGAGTAAAGGAAAGGACATAAAGTATCTTTTTGAGAGTTTAAACAGTAAGTACTTAATAATGTCTCTCACTAGTTTGAGGGTGGGTGAGGGAGAATAAATTGGAGTAATTTTATGGATTTTGCTCTGTCAAATTCTCTGGGCTCCCTCCAAACATTCTGCCCTAAAATGTCTCCACATAACATTTCTTGCCAATTGAAATGTGATCTATATAAAAAATGTATTGTTGCCAAATAATTTCACAATGTTTACATATATCAAATCACCACATTGTACACTAAATATATACAATTTTCTCTGCCAGTTATGTCTCACTAAGGCTGGGGAAAAGAAAAGAAAAGACAAAACAACAATTAAAATAAGCTTTCCTGACATTCAGTAAGTGGTTATAGGAGGACCTGTGGAGTAAGAGGATTATTATGAATAACGAACTAACTCTTGATATTTATTATTTAATTCCAATTCTCAAAATCATGGCTTAGTTTCCTTAAGGTTTGTTGTTGTTGTTAATCTTTATTTTATTTTTGATTAGAATAATACTTGAGGGATCCCTGGGTGGCGCAGCGGTTTGGCGCCTGCCTTTGGCCTGGGGCGTGATCCTGGAGACCCAGGATCGAATCCCACGTCGGGCTCCCGGTGCATGGAGCCTGCTTCTCCCTCTGCCTATGTCTCTGCTTCTCTCTCTCTCTCTCTCTGTGTGACTATCATAAATAAATTAAAAAAATAAAAAATAAAAATAAAAAAAAAAGAAGAATACTTGAAACCTACAGTACATTTCTGAATAAGTCACTGTGGCTTCCTTATACAATTGGGTCATGAATGAGATCCTCTGATCACAAAAAAAAGTTGTTGTTGTTGTTGTTGTTGTTGTTGTTGTTGTTGTTGTTCTTCTTCTTCTTCTTCTTCTTCTTCTTCTTCCTCCTCCTCCTCCTCCTCTTCCTCCTCCTCCTCTTCTTCTTTTGCCTGTGAAAAATACTTATTTTTATTTATTTACATAAAACTTTCCCCTTTAAGGCAAGCAGATTTCTGATGGTGACCATATCATATAACATCAGCCCATTCTTTAAGAATACAAATTTCTTTTTTTCTCATCCTTAAATACTTATGATTGAGTACTCTTATTGAGAAAATCTGTGTGCATCTTCTCTCTTTCACATTGAAACTGGTCTAGAAATATTAGACACTGGAGAATGTATTACCTTCACAAAAAATTCTTAATGATGCTAATAAATCCTCTTATGGGTTTTAAGTAAAAAGATTAACAGTAAAATTATGTAAAAGTATTTTCTATATTATTATAGAAAATAATACAATATTTCTGAGACTATCTTCTGAATTATGTTCAAAATATGATCAATGTTTTCAGAGTAATACTGAACCCCAGATTTTTTGTGGTTACAGTCAGTTGTCATTAAATATTTCCTAGGAATCAGTTATTTTCTGGAAGAGATAAGAAATTATCACTAAATTACTGCAAAACAATAAGACAGAAGTTTCTATGGCATTTGAAGACTTTAGCATTTGGGTGAGAATAAACACATATAACATGTGGTTTTGAAAATAATTATTAAATAATGTTACTTGTATTAAATTTAAGAGCCTAAAACTTGACAAAAATGTAAAAAATACTTGTCATGAAAAATTGGCTTTGTCAGTATAACTGTAGTCAGATCTTTATAAACTTGATATTGTGCGACATTTCCATAAGCTTCCAAACAAGATTTACTAAAATTTATCAATATTTTTCCTAAATAATGGAAAAAGTAGTGAAGCACAATTTGATACCTAAACAAACAATAAATTGTCTTTTTTAAAAAGGGCTAAATAGTGCCCAACTTTCATAACCAACCCATTTACTATTTGAACTTTACAGGGTATTAGCTTAGGCATAATGGGTATGATTTTTTTGTGTGTGTTATCACGATATAGATTTTAGGGAAAATAGGGAAAGATTAAGATTGTCTGATGTTTTCAAAATTGTTTCAACCCTTGTTATTCTCTGTGTTTATTTATGGTTATGACTAAAGACCATAATTAGCATATTGTTTGTTTCATGGCAAATTTTAGTGTATACATATTTCTCTACATAAGAAAATATCTGGGTTTGGCTAACCCCATTGTTTTATTATGTTTCATTAGCCATTTTGCATGGGTCTACCCCAGTTCACTACCATTGAACTTTTGCAGAGAAAGATGAATACAATAAAATTGCAATAATAAACTAATTGGCACTTTAGTAGTCATCCTTCTTTTTAATGTAGAATGATATCTGGTGTTGTTCCGCAATCAAAATACAAATCCTATGCCACCCAGAGTAGAGTGAACATTTTTGATATAATGATTATCTTTTTTGTCTTATTCTTTTTTTCTGTTCTAATATCCTCTTTTGTCTCCTTTCTCTTCCTTCTCTTCTTCTTTCCTGCTAACAAGAATCTTTTCAGAACTTCCAGTGAATATCAGCTGTAGCTACACTGTCGAACTGTGTACAATGTCAAATGTGTAACCTAAATTCAAAGCTTTAGCTGATATCTAATCTCAGAAAAACATTCAGAAATATGCAGACTTGCCTGGAGTTAACACCAATAAGACAGCAATGTCTTATTTTTCAGTTATATGACTGACATCCATATAAGTCTCCTTAACAAACATAGCTTCTGTATTTATTTTTTCCCTAAATGAACATTACTCAAAATCTCTGCATGTGACTAGCTACAAAACTTTTATATTTGGCACACTAGAGTCACACTTAATACTTGAAATCTAGAATTTGGTGAATTTATTTTGATAAGTAAAGAAAGGTGAATTTTCTTAGTAGCCAGTAATCACAGAAAAATATAACAATTGCTGTACTATTCTGAAGGGAAGAAAGCTTGAAATTATAGTCACTTTATGTCAAAAACAATGTCCAGTTGTCCTCATCTATTGTAAATTCCTGTATTTCTTATCCATTTTTCAATAATCAAATTTTAGATATAAGTTCAAAATTGGAATGGTGCCTTCGCAGGCTCATTCATGTATGCTCTTACTTTGATATCTCCATTGAATTTTTACTAGGGTCTGCCTTCCTTCCTCATCAGAAAGAAATGTGGGAAAACTGAAATGTACAGATAGTAGAGTTTATTGGAAATATAGAAGTTAAAGAAAACTAGGCCTGTGTTTTAATTTTTTCCAGTTATAATGTTATTAGAAATGGTACAAGTTACTTATGATGTCTTGGCTGCTTTTTGCGTAAGGGTCATATCAGTGTCATATCAGTATCATTTCCCATGATTATTGAGAGGAACAAATGTAATGACATCTAAAAATGTCCGACACAGAGTGAAGGTTCAAGAAATATTAATCTTCTGCACACATTTTCCTCTTTTAGCATGCAAGAGTGGTCACTATCTTCAAACAATAGGAAACAAATGGTGTTCTTCAAAACTATTTCATCATTACTAAATTTCTTTTCTCCTTATATTTGAGAAGAACTAGAGGTCTTCGGTGTCTTGCAGGGAAACCAAATCACCTACTTCCTTTCCCCATTTATCCTTCTTTAAATTATTAATATATACAACCTTAGTTATTTGATTTACACATCTAGCTAAGATAAATTTCTCTTATCACCATTCATCTCTCTTTCATCTTGGTACCTGCCCATACAAAGGAAATAAAATAATATTTTCCAACATAACTCAAAGAATGTAGTGCTATATTAGCATAAATTACAGAAGAAATTTTACTAGGAGGCTCATCTCTGTGCTAAGTGATAAGATTATTTTTTGGATGCTTCATTTTTAGACTAAGATTTCTTGGTCTTCCTTTTCATTCTTACTAAGGTCCAAATGGCACACCCCTTATGCTGTGAAACAGCCCCATCCATAAAAGTGACACTCTTAAACCCAAATTTGAATAATAAGTTATGCTGAAGAAAGGAGCCACATCCTTTTTTCCACATCCTCATCAATATTTATTGTATTTTGGTTTTTGGTAACAGCCTTCCTATCAGGTGTGAGGTGGTTTGATTGGCATTTCCTTCACAATAAGTAACTCATTGAGCATCTTTCCATATACTTGTTGGCCATTGCTATGTCTTCTTTGGAGAAATGTCTATTTTTGTCCTTAGCCTACTTTCAACTAGATTATTAATTTTTTGCTTATTGGTAGGAGCCATAAATATTTTGCTATGTCTTGTAGTATTGGGCCACCGATGTTAACAAAATAAAGAGAAAGAATCAAATATAAGAGAGGGTGTCCAGGGTAATCTGTACTATTTTCAACTATTGGAAGTGGCCAGTAAGCACATTCAAAAAGCCAAGGACTAAGGCCTCATGTCTGTAGACAGAGTTAGGGGAGCAAGTTGAATTGCTTAGAAAAGCAAGTGCAACTCTCCGTTTCCATTCTCATCTCTGGCAACCACTGGTTATGCTCTGCTTCTATGAGTTTAGCTATTTTAGATATCTCATATTAGAAGATTGTTATAGTTTGTCCTTCTTTGACTGGGTTATTTCACATAGCATAATATCCTTAAGATTCAACTGTGCTGTCACATATTAAGAAATTTATTTCTTTTTTAAGACTGGGTATTATTCCATTTTATGTAAATCACACATTATATTTATCTATTTATTTGTCCATGGCCACTTAGGTTCTTTTCACATCTCAACTATTGTGAACAATTCTGAAATGAACATGGGAGTACTAATATCTCTTTGAGATCTTGATTTCACTTCTTTGAATAAATATCCAGAAGTGAGATTGTTGGATCATATAGTAGTTCTGTTTTTAATATTTTGAGGAACCTCTATACTGTTTTCATAGTGGCTGTACCATTCTGCATTCCCAACAGTATACAAGAGTTTCCATTTTTCCACATCCTCATCAATATTTATTGTATTTTGGTTTTTGGTAACAGCCTTCCTATCAGGTGTGAGGTGGTTTGATTGGCATTTCCTTCACAAAAAGTAACTCATTGAGCATCTTGCCATATACTTGTTGGCCATTGCTATGTCTTCTTTGGAGAAATGTCTATTTTTGTTCTTAGCCTACTTTCAATTAGATTATTAGTTTTTTACTTATAAATGGTAGGAGCCATAAATATTTTGGAAAGTAGTCACTTAAATATTTTGGAAAATAACCCCATATCTGATACACGGTTTGCAAATATTTCCTGCCATTCTGTAGATTTCTTTTCCCTCTCTTTTCTTTCAAAAAGTTTATAGGTTGGAGTTTTATGTTTAAGTCTTTTTAAGTCTTTAATTTCTTTTGAATTGATTTTTGTGTATAGTGTAGGATAAGGGACCAATTTCATTCCTTTGCAGGTGGATATCCCATTTTCTCAGCACCATTTGTTGAAGAGACTTTCCCCATTATGTATCCTTGGCATCCTTGTGGAAGATCAGTTGACTACTATGTATGATTTATTTCTGAGATCTCTATTCTGTTCCATTGGTCTATATATCTGTCTTTTTGTTATTACCATTCTGTTTTGATTACTGTAGCTTTATAATATATTTTGAAATCAGGAAGCATGATGCCTCCAGCTTTGTTCTCTCTTCACAGGATTGTTTTGGCTGTTTGTGGTCCTTTGTGATTATACATGAATTTTAGAATTGGCCAACTCTCAATAACTAAGTTTTAGGGATGCCCGGGTGGCTCAGTTGTTGAGATTCTGCCTTAGGCTCAGGGAGTGGTCTGGGGTCCTGGGATTGAGTCCCACATTGGGTTCCCTGCAGGGACCCTTCTCCTTCTGCCTATGACTCTGCCTCTCTCTCTCTCTCTGTCTGTGTCTCTCATGAATGAATAAATAAATAAATAAATAAATAAATAAATAAATAAATAAATAAAATCTTTAAAAAATAACTAAATTTTATTTCCTTTAAGGTTCAAGTCATGGGATCTGTGTGGTTGCAATTAAGTGTAGAATGATCTAGCTAAACCTTTGATGCTATTGTCCTAAAGGTATTTGGTTGAACTTGCCTAAGAATATCTAGTTTGGAAATGCAATCTGAAATTTGGTGATCATTTTACAGTCACGTAAATTTTGCAAATTCTACTTGTAGGTTTTTTGCTTATTGTTTACTTCTTGTGAATGCACTCTCCTACCTTTATACTTCTTTCTGCAGAAATGTATGCCATTTTACAGAAGCTTAACATTTTCTTCTCTTTTTGACAAATAGAAAATATAATTTTATCTATCTGATGTCAATTATCCTCAAAATAATAGAAAAGTAGAAGAATGTACATTGAGATCTCATGTTCATTCATATTATTCTTACTAGTCTCTTTTCCCTTTTTCCTTCTTTTTTTCATTCCTTCCTTCTTTCTTTTCCCCCTTCCCTCCCCTTTTCTCCTCCTCCTTCTTTTTTTCCCCCCATCCACCCCTCTTTCATTCTCCTTCTGGATCAAGGAAAAGGAAGGACTCTGTAGTGCTGCTTTATTCTGAAACATTCTTTTTCTAAGTGTGTCCCTGTGTGTCTTTAATGTGTGACTGTATACTTATATTTTCTTTTTTATACACTACAGATCAAATGCCTTCTTGAAAAATTAAAGTACTTGAAGTAAAGCAATTATTTTTCTTTATCACAGAGAAAAGAAAGAGACCCACAAATAACTTTTTCTTTATTTTCTGGTAGCCTGCTGCAGATGAAGTTTACACTAATTAGAAATCATCTGGGAACAGGAGAGCAGATTGAGCCTTCGGCTGGAAGTGCTTCCTGACAGGTGGTTCACCACAAAGCAACATTACAATTACCTAACACACTGTTTGATTTGTGTAAACCTCATTACTACTCACATTATTTAATGAACTATGAGCATTCCTTCACCTCCCCGCAGATTGCAGTGCTCCATTTCCATTTCAATTCAGGAAAGAAGATTGCATGGTTTAAACCCATTTGCTTTTAAGGCAAATATTGCCTTGAATTCAAAATTCTTAATTTGAATGTTAGTTTTAAAACATGTACCTAAAACTAATCTGTGAAACACGCAGACTAAATTTTGTTCATAATATTAATAATGTTATTAAGATTTAACTTTTTGGTTATATTATATTTCTCCATGAATAAAAGAGAAAAACTGATTTTTCCCAGTATATAAGAATGTGCATGTTCAGTGTGTGTTCCCATGGGTAGCGAGGTGGAAAATTGAAGCAATTATCCAGATAATTCAAGCTTCAAACCACAAAATTGCCTCAATTCTTAAGTTTTCTTTTCTGTGTCTGCATGGTCTGAAAGTTCATTTGAATGAAACCAAATATTGTACTTCCTTTAAAAAAAGTCTGAATTTCTTTATAACTATCTTAGTCTAACAGTTCATGTTTTAATATCTCACAAATTTTCTGTTCTGAAAACAGAACAAAAGCTTATTTACAGTTTCCCAGAGAAGTGGTTTTGAGTAAAATAACCTGATAAAAATAGATATAACTTTCTATAATTTACTCTATTAAAATTGTTTTTCTAGTTTTCCCATATGTGCCTAGTGTTGTTACATCTTTATATAAACAGACTCATGACTTTTTTATTTCCTGGAGCTAAAGTTCAGCAGTTTTAAAGTTGAACAAAATCTGACCTCAACCTACTTCCCAGCTCTTATCACTAATTATCCACATCCGGAAGCTTCCATTCCTATCAGATGGTTTATTTAATATCCCTAGACATTCCCCTACTCTAGCAATACCCTCCTAGAGGCATCCTTTATTCTTTTCTTCCCATGTTTACTCATCACAAGGAAGTAATGGAGCCTAGCTCTGCCTGACTTTGTCAATCTGGCCTTCCAAATCAAACAAAAATACTCCCTACCAGTCTTGATGATAACCTAATCATGTTGCCCAGAGTTACCAACTACACCCCTAATCTGCGATTTGACAATACAAAACAATACTTAACAAAACAATACAATAAAACAAAACAAACAATACTTAAGTTGCTCACTTGTGATACATTTCCAAAGTCAGTTTCTAGAGGATCTGCTCAATGAAGACACTGAGGAACTTGGTCAAATGGAAAATTCATCCATATGTGTATTTCCATTATCACAAGAATAAGGTTTCTATCCTTTGAATCTGGCCTGGCTTTAGTGACTTGCTTGAATCATAGAATAATTATGTGAACCTCTTGATTTCCCAGATCCTTGAAGTCTTTAATACATGAGATTTAACAACTTAATCCATTGTAATAGCTCAGTAATTCCTAATATTATGCACTTTCCTGTTAATAATATAATTATCCTAGGGACTGCATTTGAATAGATGACAAATGCTTTGAATGCATATATGTTTCTAATTCTAATTCTGGAATGCTATTCATTGCAAAAATGTTATTTATTTATTTATTTATTTATTTATTTATTTATTTATTTATCTAATTCTGGAATGCTATTCATTGCAAAAATGCTATTCATTGCAAAAACGGCATAATTAGATGGATTAAGCCAGAGGGTTGTTTTTGTTTTTCTTTTGTTTTATTTTAATATGAAGTTCTAGGTTACCAGCTTTTCTGAATATTCATATTACTGTCCCCTCTTGTGATCCCACATTGTTTTCCTTTTCAATTTTCCTAGTTTCATCATCACTAGTGGACCTTGTTGATATTATTGTTTTGAATAAAGTTTGTGTATACAGTGTCAAATATTTCTTTATGTTGCTCACTATCTAAATTCCCTTTAGGATGGAGTCACACCTGATATTTCTTTACACTAAGCACAATTCTTGGTCAATAGTACATTCATATTATAAATCTGAATAAAAATAATAAAGGTAGTTTTAAGAATGTAGTTCTAACTACACTTCACATTCTTTAAGTAACATTGGCACATAGTCATAGTTATATATGATTAGAGGCATTGTTTCTGTATGCAATGAATATAAACAGTCCAAAACCCAAAATACAAGAATATAATTTTTACATGTATATTCAAATTAATATACAGAATTAATACATATTTTTTTTTTTTGCAAAATATACACAGTATAGCCAAGCAGGCAAATAGAGTCCTTTCTGAATTGATGAACTGACTTGCACTGACTTATTTTTTAAAGACACAAAAATCCTGTTGGCAAGGGTTAACTGATATTAAAATGGTAAATGTTCATATTAAAAGGAACCTATTCAAATGTCACATTAATCATCCAGGAGGTAATAAAAAACATAAGAACATAAGCAATGGTTAAAGTATATATTTTTTTCTGAATGAGGTGTATTAATATGAAGAAAATTTGTATTAATGCCTATAGATCCTTAACTAGACTGAAAGAAGAAATACTGTAGATAGATGAGCATATTCTAATATTTAATTATATTACACTGTAGATGGGGAATTTTAAAAAATACTGCGGTTAGGAACCCATTGAAGATGTAGAAAAATAAACATAATCAATACTAACAGGAAAGTCTCAATTATTAGATTTCCTTTCTTCTAATCTTTAGGGATTAAAAAAATATATTAAAATGATGTAGTGAAAAGAATGAACACAGACTTTGGAAGAAATGTTCAGAAACACCAGTCATATAGCACTGCTACCACACAGACACTACAGTCATAAATTTAAGAACATAGAGAATATTAAAAATTAAGTTAAAAAATTAGGAAATGTAAAAAAAATTAGGAAATGTTTTGAGTATATATATATATATTTTGTTTTTAATGTAATTTACTTAATTATAAATGTATGTAATTTAATTTGAATTATGGCTTTATTTAACAAGAAGTTCATGAAATCTCTAGAATTTAACAAATGTAATATTCCTTCATCTTAAAATAGTATATTCAATATGTATCTCTTTTCCCTAAGAAAAGATAATTGAATATTACATTTCCTGAGGCCCGTGTCACTGCATCCTACAGCTTTTGATTTGTAATCCAATTATATCACATTGTAACTATGGTATCAGTAGGCACCTAGTGAGTATATTTGATGAGTTATTTCATACTGTGGATTTATAATTAACATTAAACATTATTGCTACTAAAGTACTTAAAATTGAACTCATCCATTAATATTTATAGCATATACATGATTTTAAATATAATTCTGATGCATTACAATTAAGGAACAAAACATAGGCTTTCCTGCCTTAGTGACAATTACTATGAATTTCTTTCATGAGATCCTATTCCAAGAATAACAAATGAACAAAAATATGAGTTTTATTTGTGTGACATTATAATACATTTTTTGGATAATTATATCTAGTTTGCCTTCTTAATGGAATGACAATAACTGGTTTATTTTATTTTCTTACATAGTTCTAATCAGCAAATTGGGGAAATTAACGGTGCCTAATAATTCATGTAAATCAGTAACTCTTTCTGATATTTTCATACAAAATTGTAGCAATATACAACATTGTAATTGAGAGCTTTCATTTTTAAAGCTGTATGAAAAACAAAGAATTGGATATATTTTGTTCCTTCACTCTAGTCATTGGAAATCATTATATATCATGACTTAATCTTCAGAGTATCTTAAACTTTCCCTTTTGGAAAAGGGTCAACCTAGCTTTAAAAATGTTAGAGAAAGTCATATTATAACCCCTTTCTAGTATACATGAGAAAGCTGAGACAGCAAACACCTGTAGTAAGCTGGAAAGTTGTATCCTAATTTCCAGAACCTGTGAATATATTACCATACAAGACAAAAGGGATTTTTCAGATACAATAAGTTAAAGATCTTGAAATGGTAAGATTATTATGGATTACTTGGGTGGGCCCAAGGTAATAGCCACGGTCTTTATAATAGGGACAGGAGAGTCAGAGAAGGCAAGGTGACTATAGAAGTGGAGAGAGATTTAGGGTCAGAAGCTCTCAGGGAGAGAGATTTGAAGATGTTACTGATGGACTCAAAGACAAAGGGAGGGACAAGCCAAGGAGTGCAGATGGCTATGGATGCCGGCACAGGCAAGAAAACTGACTCAACTTTAGACATCCATGAGGAATGCAGGCCTGATTACACCTTGATGTTAGGACTCCAGACACTTAGAACAGTAAGCTAATAAATGTATGTTGCAAAATTTGTGGTGATTTGTTATGGCAGCATCAAGAATTAATAATTATATGGGACTCCTGGGTGCTCAGCAGTTGAGCATCTGCCTTTGGCTCAGGGCATGATCCTGGAGTCCCGGGATCAGGTCCCACATCAAGTTCCTTGGGGGAAGCCTGCTTCTCCCTCTACCTATGTCTCTGCCTCTCTCTCTTCATGTCTCTCATGAATAAATAAATAAAATCTTTTTAAAAAGAATTAATACATTATATATATATATATATATATATATATATATATATGACTTTTCAACTATCCTATGTATAGATACTCCTACATGAGACTCTGCTCTAGTGAATGTTTTTATTCTGTACTATTCCTTTGCTTTCCAGTATTTGGCCCCCAATCCTAAAACAGATTTAACATGTGCCAAAAGATCACTATGTCTAGATATCAAACTCTTAGCTGTATCACAGATAAAAATCAGCGGAAAAAAATCCTAATAAAGGGGGAAAAAGTAGAACATGGTACTAAAGTCTTTACCAGGGACTGATTTATTTTGAAAGAAGGTAGGCTAATTTATCTGAAATACAAATATATAAATATATATGAAGTAATGAGTAAGAATTTCATAACTAGGTTAAGAAAGCCAAAATCTTTTAAAATCAACTACTTACATGGGGTTATATGCTAGTAGATCCACCATAAATTGAAAATATCGTAAGTCAGAAATACATTTAATTCACCTAACCTACTAAACATCATAGCTTAGCATAGTCTACCTAAAACGGCTCGTAACATGTCAGCCTACAGTTGAATCATTGAACACAAAGTCTATTTGATACTTAAGTGTTGAAAAGCTTATGTAATGTATCGAATACTGTACTGAAAGCGAAAAACAGAATGGTTGTATGGGTAAAGAATAGCTCTAAGTGTACAGGTTGTTTACTCTGGTGATTGCATGGCTGCCAGAGAGCTATGGGTTGTTGCCCCTGCCTGGCATCACAAGAGAGGATCATACTGTATATCGTTAGCCTAGGAAAGATCAGAATTCAAAGTCGAAGAACAGTTTCTACTGAATGCATATCACTTTCACACCAAAGGTGAAAAATCATATATCAAACCACTGTAAGTCAGGGACTGTCTGTAGTAGGTTTATAAATGGAAAAGCTTTATTTTGCCTGTCAATTGCTATGTACCTGATACTCAGTGCACTATTTGCCTTTAGTACTTGGCAATTATTTGTCAAGTAAATTTCATCTAAAAATTGAAAGATAAAAACAACAATTTAATATAATGATGTGCTCTAGGTAGTGTAAACCTTATTTTTAGGCAGAAAAAAAATTGTTAGAACTGTCCATTTTTTTTCTTTAATGCACAAATTTTCATTTTAACACAATTTGAAAATGCTAAATGTTTCCTGATACGGATTGCTGTTATCATCATTGAACCATTAGGTTCATTTTATGAAACATTAAGTCAGCCAATGTTCCATATATAGTGGAGTGGGAACCTTATGAAATTTTGGGGCCAAAAGGGAATTGATAGTTTTAAAAGGAGGTGATGACTGAGAAGCTGAAAGCATGGATGACACCAAAATTTAGTCATAAAAGCAAAAGATGAGTCAAAGAATGATATGGGTTAGATGATACTTTAATATAGCAGAAACACTAAATCTAGAAGGGCTAGCTAAAGGAATAAGAATCATTAAGCATACTTTAATACCAAATGCAAGTATTATTAAATGAAATATAGCTGGTTTAATTCATAGGGATCTTTGGTTTAAGAATTGCAGGGACTCTCAGAACACGATGTGATAAATTCTGTGAATTTTCTTGGTCTATGAGATTTGCAAAGTAATTGGCAATTCTAAAATAGGTTGTGAATCATAGGTCTAAATAAATTTTTATGGATAATACTTTTCTGCAAAAAGACCATTTTTGAAATTACAATGACCTGTTTCCACAATCATAAAAGGTCTCAACTTAGTTTCAACAAAAATGCCATATTAAGAAGTTAGGTAAGCTCATAAATTATTTTTGTCTTTTAAAATATCACATATTTTCATATTCTCACATTCCCACTTTTGGTATCATAATCTCACTTCCCTATCATCCTACAATCTGCTTTTAATCCTTTATAGTAGCAATGGAAAGTAAATATCTAGGCAATGTAGTTATGACACTTTTTTGAAGTACCGTAATATAAGGTAAAGATTAACAGGAATTTTTGCAATATAATTTGATTTTATATACACATATGATATATATTCTTTTAATTATGCAGTATTCAAGTAGACAGAATAATATAAACGTGCATATATTCATTACTCATCTTCAACTGTTATCAACTCATGGCAATCTTATTTCATTTACACTGTCTTGTCTATAGCTCTCCCCTTTAGATTATTTTGAAGCAATCCCAGGGATATTATCTCATCTAGAAATATTTTCTTTATGTGTGTTGAAGAGATACCTTGTGTTATTTATTTTATCTCTTTTATGTGGATAATTTGGATAATAATTTGTATTATCCTATGTTTTCCTTCTACTGATTTGTTACTTATATACTTTTTATTATTCTTTTAGTGTTTATGCATCTTTAACTTCCTGATGTCTGATAAAAACTCAGTTTTACCAATTCTGAGAGAGTTGTAGAACTTTCATTTATATTAGATCCTTTAAAAGTCGTTTCCCCTCAAATCATGCTTTTCTTTATTTCGGCATGCATTGTTTTTCGTAACAGAGTTTGAACTCTGCAAGACATTATAATTATTGTTTTGTTCAGGTGGCATTTATTTGACTACACATTATATTTACATTCTCTGATGGTCTTCTCCCTGAATAGTCATGTTTTTGTGTGAAAATATTTTCCTTCTACCAGAAAAACTGGGCTTACTTTTTTCTTTAAGTGCAGGCCTGCTGGTGATAAATTTGTTTGGTCATTGTTTGATAAGGGAAGTTTTTATTTCAATTTCTCTTTTGAAGAATGTTTTCACTGGGTAAATATTTCTAGATTTGTGTTTACTTCCTTTCATCACCTTCAAGATGTCTTTCATTGCCTTCTAGCTTCCAGTGTTTCTGGTGAGGATTGTTGGCCCTTTGAAAGTAATGTGTCTTTTTTGTTCTGACAGCTTTAAATTTTTTTTTCTGATATTATTGAAAGGTTTACTTTATATGTCTATATGTGGCTTTACTTGCTTTTAAGGTTCACTAACTTCTCAAATTTGAGGGTTGATATAGCTTTTTAGTTTTGAAAATTCTCAGTCATGGTACCTTCTCTGCCATATTGTCTGTTGTCTTCTTTTGAGATTTCAGTAACATAACAAGTTAGACATTTTTACTATAATTCATATGTCTCTTCATTTAAAATCTTTTCTGTGTTTTTTTTGGGGGGGGAGTACATTTTTTAAAATATTTTTTTTAATTTATTCACAAGAGACGAGAGAGAGGCAGAGGCACAGGCAGGGAGAGAAGCAGGCCCCCCTCAAGGAGCCTGATGCAGGACTTGATCCCAGGCCCTGGGATCACATCCTGAGCCAAGGGCAGATGCTTAACCACTGAGCCCTCCAGGAGTCCCTTTTTGGAGTACTTTTTTAAATTGACCTGTCTGGGGAACCCTGGGTGGCGCAGCGGTTTAGCGCCTGCCTTTGGCCCAGGGCGCGATCCTGGAGACCCGGGATCGAATCCCATGTCAGGCTCCCGATGCATGGAGCCTGCTTCTCCCTCTGCCTGTGTCTCTGTCTCTGTCTCTCTCTCTCTCTCTGTCTCTCTCTCTCTCTCCTCTGTGACTATCATGAATAAATAAATAAAATCTTTAAATAAATAAATAAATAAATAAATTGACCTGTCTGAGTTTAGTGATCCTATATTTGTTGTCAAGATCTTAAATTTTTTTTCCACTTCTATAATGTTCATTTTATTTTTATTTTTAATTAATTAATTAATTAATTAATTTACTCATAAGAGAAACAGAGAGGCAGAGAAATAGACAGAGGGAGAAGCAGGCTCCCTGCAGGGAGCCTGATGTGGGACATGATCCCAGGACCTCGGGATCAGCCTTGAGCTGAAGGCAGACACTCAACCACTGAACCACCTGGGGGGCCCCTCATTTAATTTTTTTCATAGGTTCCAGTTATCTTTTTTTCTAAATTTTTATTTATGTATTTAAATATTTATTTATTTCTTCTTTGGCAGGGGGAGAGGCAGTTGGGGAGGGAAAGAATCTTAAGCAGGCTCCATACCCAGTGTTTGAGCTGGACGTGGTTCAATCTCACAACCTTGAGGTTATGACCTGAGCAGAAACCAACAGTCAGATGCTTAACCCACTAAGGCACCCAGGTGCCCCTTTAAGTTTTTATTTAAATTCTAGTTAGGGACAGCTCCAGTGGCGCAGTGGTTTAGCACTGCCTGCAGCCCGGGGCCTGATCCTGGAGACCCGGGATCGAGTCCCACGTCAGGCTCCCTGCATGGAGCCTGCTTCTGCCTGTGTCTCTGCCTCTCCCTCTGTCTCTCTCTCTCTCTGTGTGTCTCTATGAATAAATAAATAAAATCTTTAAAAAAGAAACCTTAAAAAAATTCTAGTTAGTGTACATATAGTATATAATTTCAGCAGCAGAATTAATGATTCATCACTTCCATAGAACAATCAGCACTCATCACAGGTGCCCTCCTTAATACATTTAACCCAGCCCTTCACCCACCTCCCCTCCAACATTTAGGGTTTATTTGTTTCTTTTTTTCCCCCATGTTCATCTATTTCATTTCTTAAATTCCACGTATGTGTGAAATCATATGCTATTTGTGTTTCTCTGACTGACTTATTTCACTTAGCATAAAAACTCTAGCTTCATCCATATTGTTGCAAGTGGGAAGATTTCATTCTTTTTGACAGCTGAGTAATATTCTAGTATATATCTACACGACAACTTCTCTAGCCATTCATCTATTGATGGACATCTGGGCTCTTTCCATAATTTAGCTATCTTAGACTTTGTTGCTACAAACAGTGGGGTGTATTTGTCCTTTTGAATCAGTATTTTTGGATCCTTTGGGTAAATACCCAGTAGTACAGTTGCTGGATCATAGGATAGTTCTATTTTTTTAATTTTTGATGAATTTAGGTTCCAATTATCTTTTGAAAATATTTATTCTACTATCTTTTTTCCATTTTCCTCTATTTTCTTTAATAAATTTATCATAGTTATTTCTAAGATTGTATCTGCTTCTTCAACCAATTGGATTATCTATTGCCTGCTTTTTCTCTTATTTATTAGCTATTTTGTCTCTTCACATGCTTCATCATTTTTTATTGCTAATGTTGTGCCCAAGATTGCAAATCCGAGAAACCACCGAGGAGCTGACACCGATGCAAACACACCAGGGTTTAACACACGAAGGTTTATTCGCAAACTCGAGCTTTGGTCCAAGTATACCGGACACAGCAGAGCAGGGACTTGGACCCCGAGACTAAGAGGCTCAGCAGCTTTATAGGGGCCAGTGGCCAATGGGATAAGCAGAAAGTTGCACAGTCATGTCGGTCCACATGCAGGTGGCGGATTGAATTACATTTTACCTATAGTATCCATTTGAACTGGCCTATCACTGAGCCGATTTCCGATTAGGGTGTGCCCTGGGCTTGACTAGGGTGTGCCCTGGGCTTGACAATATGGATGAAGCTAGAGTTTTTATGCTTATCGCCCTAAGCAATAAGCAGGTCATGTGGAGGCACAGGAGGTGGTAGGTGCAGCACAAAATGGAGTTAGTCCTGCTCTGCTTGTCCAGGGGTAGGGGATTTTTGTCAAATTTCCTGGGTCCCACACTATTATTGTTGAAAATTTGTGTAAAAAGTTTCCAGATGATATTTTACACTAGAAATGAATCTTGCTTTATCTTTTTAGATAATGTAATCAGAAGTTGGGCTGGATTGGGCAATTTTGCAGTTTTAGTAAAATTCATTAAGTCCATCTTAATTTTATTCTTGTTCTTAAGGTATGACCCTCTTAGTATAAAGAAAAGTATTGTGCTTTAAGGCAAATATTCTCCCTAATGGGTCTTTTTTTTTTTTTCCCAGAAGCACTAGAAAATGAACATCTACTTTATCTTTTATAAATTTCAATGTAGTTCCCCAGTCTCCTGTACAGCATCAAAATTCAACAACTATCCAATGGAAAAAACTATGAGTTTTCTTTTTTTCTAGTTTCTAATTGTTCCTGTCTGCCTCACATTACCAGTAAATTATAGGTTGATTTCTTTCTCCTAACAGATGTTTTCAACCTGGAAAAATCTCAATATTTAACTTACTCTAAAAATTAAGGAACCCCCCACAGAATGCATCAGTTTTTTTTTGTTGTTTTTTTTTTTTTTTTTGGAAAAGTTCTCTTCTGTCTGGAATATTTGCTTATCTAATCCTCATGGCATCACAACTCTCTACCATTACAATATTGTCTTTTGGGGTTGAACCATATGAAATGTCCCTTTTTTTTTAGATCAGAAACAAATTGCCACAAGAACCTTAGCCAGTCATGATCCATTATGTTTGTTCATAAGTAGAATCTTGACACAAAAATATATTTTTAATATATATTTAGTAAATTTGAGCTTGCAAAACAATATTTATGTTTTAAACCCAATAAAATGATTAGTTTCTTTATACAATAAATAGCTAATACATACCTTTTATTATTTTCAGATTAGTGTTACATGTTGTATATACAATAATTGACAAAAGGGACTTGGTTCCTACACTGATGAACTTAAAACCTCAATCAGGAAGACATCTTTGTACACAGATTCACATAAAGACATAATTTAAAAAATATGCTGAGGAAGAATTCTTTCAGCTTTAAAAATATTTATAAAATATACCATATCTAGCCTGAGGAGTTTAAATAAGCTTTCTTTCTTTTTTCTTTTTTTTTAAGGTTTTTATTTATTCATTAATGATAGACATAGAAAGAGAGAGAGACAGAGACACAGGCAGAGGGAGAAGCAGGCTCCATGCTGGGAGCCCGATGTGGGACTCAATCCCAGGACTCCAGAATCAGGCCCCGGGTCAAACTCAAGTGCTAAACTGCTAAGCCACCCAGGGATCCCCAGATAAGTTTTCTATAAGGAAGTGGCTTTTAACCTCAGAGCTGAAGAATGAATTAAGGAAGATAAAACTAAGATTTAACATGTAGAAAATTGAAATATTTACAGATAAAAAGATATGATGTTAAAGTTTTGCTTCAATACACTCAGTGGGATTTTTGGTGGAGTGGATGTGGTAATCAGAGGTGATACAGAGAAGACCTGTGCTGGTAGGTGTGGAAGCTACATAATACGTATATCAAGATTCATACACTATTTTCTCCATGGTCTGGACTTTCTATAGTAAAAAAATAAATAAAAAGAGAATAATATATCTACCTTAGGATTTATTTTGAATATTCAATTTAATACTACACATATGAAGGGCTTAACGTAAAACACGATTGGCAAATGTTGGTAGCTGTTGAAGTCTGATAATAGGTATAGAGATTCATTATATTTCCCCTCTTTACTTTTGTATATGTTTGAAGTTCTCCATAATAAAAATATTTTTAAAGAATACTTAACATGTAGATAAGTGTAGATCAAAAATGGACATATATTTATAAAAAATGAAAGTACCTTAGTGGAACAATGATGTAGAATCCTACAATAAAAAGGACACATAATGTTATGGGTACTTCTAGTGTCAACCTATCTGGCTTTGCTGGGCCAGAATATATTCCCATAGAATTTTCCACCTAAATTCACATAGCAAAAACAGAGTTGACGTCAGCCATGAAAAGATAGAGGAAATTTGTATTTTAGACTGAGGACTTACAGAGAAAAACAATCCTTTAAGAGGTTTAGAAATAAATTGACATGGATAATAGGATAATAATTCAAGGATTTTCATCAAGGAGCTGACATGATCAGTTTAGTGTTTTACAAAGATGACTCTATACTTACTGTGGTGAACGATTTGGGGAAGAAAAAAAATCGATGATCAAAAAGAGTTGCCTATTCCAGGAATGGAATTGAATAATCAAAATTCCAGAAAGTATTGTGAATAGTGGCTATTCTGAAGAATTTTAGAGGATGATGAGTCAGGGTTTTTCATTTGATTTTATTTGGGGTTTAATAGAGAAGGAAGAGAATATGGGACGTAAGGGTAGAAACCAGGAAGCTTGTCATCTGAGAGGGATAGATTGGAATTTGATAATGATGAAGTCAATTTTTAATTAGCCTGAAACTCAAAACATAGCCTTTGTGGGCAGTTGGTTGCAATTGTGTTGAAATAAAAATCATTAGTATTTAGAAGGGTAAAGTATCTAAGAGGTTAGGATATGTAAGATTAATCGAAGTGGATATTGACATCACTCAAGTGGATAAGACTTGGAAAGATGTACTAGGTAGAATGACATTGAGAAACTTTAGATGGTATAAAACTTTTAATATCAGAATGAGTGTGCTGAATTATCTTTCAATCATAAGATGACATCAGACATCACTTTTACCACGTTAATTCCATTTCTAGTTATTCATATTTTGTTTTAATTGTATTTTACATGTATATACTGTCATTTTTGTTTAGATATTAGTATAAAGACAGAAAATGTGCTGAAATGTAGCCATGAAAGTAAATTACAAGAGCACAAGACTGTAATTCATTTGGAATACAGGTTCAGCTGTAGTAGCAATGTGATATTAACCTAGAGAGTAAATTAGCTTACATAAATATAGTAAATCGCTTTTGTGAAACAAATTTCAGTACAGCCATAAAGGAAAGAATAAGACTCTTTCATTTTACCTAGGGGAGGTAAATGAGTGAATATCAGCATTGACAAAAATGTTCCTTCTTGTGCTTATAAGATAGTTTTACTAAAGAAATCAGAAGAGTCGTTGAATTTAGTTAAATGGTGCTTCGCTCAAGAAACATAGGCTTTAAAAATGGCACAGAAAAGCAAAGAATGGTATATTGGGCAATCTTGAAAAAAATTAAAATCAGCTCTAACCCATATGTGCATATTGAAGGAAGATAAATTATTTTAGTTATTTCATCTTTGTTCAGAACTCAAATAAAAATTTGCATTCTTGTAGGAAAACAAAACCATTATTTTGTATGTCTGAAAATAAAAGATGAATAGGTTCTCTGGTTTTTTGCTTCCTCAGTCTTGTAAAGTCATATTCAGATACATAACCCAGGAAAAAATATCCCTGATTGTGCAAGAGGCTAAGGAAACAGTGACATCTACAGCAGTAGTTAACAAAACATTTATAAGTGATATTCATCACAAACCAAAAACATCCATTTCATCTCCAGTTTGGAGAGCAGGAGCCCAGCTGCCACTTATGTGCATGTATGCTATCTAAATGATGAGAGGTGAATCATTCAAATCCTCATTATTGTAATGAGAATGGAGAAACCTGCTGTAGCTAGCTCAGAAAAAAAAAATGATTGTCTCATATTGAAGTGATGTATAAAATGTAGACTGTGTAAAGCAGTCTCACATGATGACATGAAGGAAGCTTCTGCATGTAGAAAATAATTTTGGAGTATTATGTCACAAAACAAATCAGAATGTGGGGGCTATTTATTTATTTGTGAGCAGAGAATATACATCATAAAAAGGAAAGATAGAAATGTTATCTGAAGGCTTGTTTCCCCCTGGCCCCGTAAATGTGTCTGTCATTTCCTATACATGACTCATTAGGTTCCATCTCTGTCTTTCTCATATCATTACCGTCTGTCTACCTACTGAATATCTATCTACCTCTTTCCTCAGGTCTGATTATTTCCTAATTACCTTCGAGAGCTAGGTTCATGGCCACCTTTTTCAAAAAGCAGAGATGATACTGGCAACTTGTAGTAGTAGTTGTGGAAATTATTGTCAACAGTGATTGGGAAAGACTGGTTGAATAGAGTAAAATTCAGGTCAGGCCAGACATGGAACACTTCAAAACCCAAGGTATTCAAAATAAGAAAGGCAAAGTTCAAAGGCAGTAAATATAAAAATGGCGACACAAAGTCTCTGGTCTACTGAGTCAGACATGGCAAAGCACTTACTCTGGCCTGCTCTGGGAAAGAAAGGTAGGGGACATTGGCAAACTCTCAGTTTACACTAAAGAACTCTATTCTCTGTTATCAATCAATGCTTTGTAAATTTTGTTCATTGATCTCTAAATAACCTTTCACTGGTTAGCAAGAGAAAAAAAATGTGAAAAATGTCCATTAATGTGATTAATTATTTATATGGCAACTTTTATTCAAGTTAAAAACCTGTCCTATTACCCTCTAGATAAAACTATCTTTTCTGATAAGGGATATCGAAGAATTTAGTAACTTTAAAAGCTTCTCAATTCCTCAAGAGATTTTTAAGCTTCATTCTTTCTCTAAAGCAACAACAACAACAACAACAACAACAACAACAAAACATTATTAAGCCTTAGCTATGCCTCACAGTATCTTAGGTACCTAGGATGTATGTGAAAAACCCAGACCAGTTTGTTTCTCTAATGGAGCTTAAGTTCTACTTCAGGGACATAGATAATAAACAAGTGCGTTGATAAATCAATGTATACATACATAACTAAAAACATACAATGTGTGATATGCATAAAATCAAACTATAATTGTAGTATATATGTAATATTCGGTAGGTATTTATGTTTTGGTGATGATGGAAAGTCTCTAAGAGGTAACATTGAAACTCATATTTGATTAACAGATAAGTTAGTCAACAAACTGCAGGTTTCAGAAGTTGGAAGAACAACTGAAGGCCTAAAAGCGTATTCTAAGTAGGATAACTGATGCCCCCTGGAGTTGAGTAATGTAGCAGGGCTGATTGGAAAACAGAAAGAAGGCTGGTTCTCTGAAAAATATTAGGCAAGCCTAAGGAAAGAAACAGGTTAGGGTCAGAGAGATAGTGAGGATTAAGAAATCAGTTCCAAAACATAAATGCTCCTCAAATTTAATCTTTCCTTCAATAATAGCTCTTATCGGTTGGATGCTCAATGTACTCCATGAATGCCTTAACTCCTTTAATTCTCACAATAAGAATTTAACGTATTTATTTTTAAACCTCAGTTTTATAGAAACAAAAAAACTGAGGCACTCTAACTTGTGCTTCATCACTCAGATAATGGGTAAGAAGCATTATTTAAGTGCATGCAATCTAACCCCAAACTTCAAATAGGATATTATAGGTTTTTTTTTTTTTAAGATTTTATTTATTTATGCATGAGAGACATAGAGAGAAAGAGGCAGAGACACAGGCAGAGGGAGAAGCAGGCTCCATGCAGGGAGCCCGACGTGGGACTCGATCCCGGGTCTCCAGGGTCAGGCCCTGGGCTCTAGGCGGCGCCAAACCACTGAGCCACCCGGGCTGCCCCGGATATTATACATATCTATATGTCGCTTGCATATATTTCATGACCATGTCACAAAAAAGATAAATGCTCTTAACTTAGGGAATTTAAATTCTATTTGATGATAATACATTTGTTCAAGAATACTATACAGTTATGGATTAAAAATGTGTTTATCAATGTGCTACAGACTAGAATTTCATGTTACACTCACTGTATTATCTGTTTTGATGACACTGGTATCAGCATCATTTCATAGCAGTGGTTCTCAACCAGAACAATTTTGTCCTACCAGAAGACGTTTGTTAAAAAATGGAGATACCTTTGGTTGTCACAACTGGGTGGGGGTGGGGGCAGCCATTGGCATCAGACGGGTAGACACTAGAGATGCTGTTCAACATCCCACAGTGCATACGATGGATCCTATAATAATCATCTGGCCCAAAATAGCAATACAAAATTTTGCAATAGCAAAATAGCAAAAATGGCCCAAGATTGCATCTCTGCTTTATAGATACAAACAGGGAAAATAAGAAATTCTGTGGCAGTTAATTTCTTCTCGAAAATCCAGATGGTGTCCACACCATGAACAAAGCTTATAATAAATGCTTTCCTCTTCCTCCCCATCCTCCCTGCCCCTCCATTTATTTATTTATTTGTTTGTTTATTTCTGGTTGCCTAGTGTCTGGACACCTTTTCTTTGGGGAAATTCCCACATTATAATTTTTCAGTGAAAACCTGAGAAAGCGTCCAATTATAAGAACTTAAAAATGTCAGCTATTATCTTTTCATAACTAGTACACAGTCCTGTGGCGTGAGCTCAATGAAACTATGAAATACCCACCCAGAGATTGAATTAGGACTTGGTGATGCAACCAAGGGGTTGGCCAAAATCCCCTTCGGGCAACAGCTACAGGAAGGCCAACTTCCCCTTCCTGGAGCAATGGAGCAGCAGTGATCAGGGCTGGTTGTGTTGGCAGTTCAAGCTGCTGTTTGGTGCTTGGCAGCTGCAAGGCTTTCATCACTAAATCTGCTTCACGATGTGATTTGGAAGGTTGTTCCTGGAAGCACAACCTGATACTGTGACCCATCCAGCAATTACGAGAGTTTCCTAGTCTCCTCTAATAAATTTCATTCCATTTTTATTCAGCCAGAATGGAATTCAGCGGATTTCAAACAAACAAAACTCTGATGAGGAGCTAATTTTGTTCTTGCTCTATGGGTATATTGATATTTATATCTTTATGACGATATCTTGTTTTTCAAAGATTTTATCTATCTATCCATGAGAGACACAGAGGGAGAGAGGCAGAGGCAGAGGCAGAGGGAGAAGCAGGTTCCCTGTGAGAAGCCTGATGCAGGACTTGATCCCAGGACCGTGGGATCATGCCCTGAGCCAAAAGCAGACGCTCAACCACTGAGCCACCCAGGCATCCCTCTTTATGACTGTATCTTGAGAAAATGGAAAACAGTTCCATCAAGACCATGTACCATAACCCAGCTTGTGAAATTAATAAACAACCACAAAAATTCCAGGAAATGATGTGTTCTCTGTATATTATGCATGCATTTGCCCCATCTCTCTCCACACAGAGTCAGCCACTACACTGAATTTTTATAATATTTATATATATGTGTATATATCAGAATATTTTGGTATATATGTTTACATATTCTGATATATATATATATACACATAAATGCTGACTCTCAGTATATCTGAAAGATATATCAATAAATTTTGAAAAGTTAACATAGACAGGGACACCTGGGTGGCTCAGTGGCTGAGTGCCTGCCTTTGGCTCAGGGCGTGATTCCGGAGTCCCAGGATCAAGTCCCACATTGGACTCCCCAGGGGGAGCCTGCTTCTCCCTCTGCCTGTGTCTCTGCCTCTCTCTCTCTGTATCTCTCATGAATAAATAAATAAAATCTTAAAAAAAAAAAAAGTTAACACAGATAAAGCTTCCTTACTGTCATTAATAATAAAAGTGAATTTGGTTATTACAATTGTGTTCATTTTGAAAACTGATACCCCTTTTTGGGTTTAAATGCAGATTGCTCAAGTACAATCCAGAAAATATAAATTGGAATCTTTGCTATTGGGAACTGGCATTTTATTTTTCTTTTAAAGATTTTATTTATTTATTTATTTATTTATTTATTTATTTATTTATTTATAGAGAGAACAAGCTCCTATGTGAGCAGTGGAAGGGGCAGAGGTAGAGAGAGAGAATCTCAGGCAGATTCAGAACTGAGCATGAGCCTGATGCAGAACTTGATCTCTAGGCCCCAAGATCACCACAAGAGCTGAAACCAAGAGTTGACCATTCAACTGACTGAGCCACCAACGTGCCCTCAGCACTGGTATTTTAAACAAATCTTCCAGTGTGGTATTTTTAATATCTCTCTCTCTCCCTCCCCGCTCCTCCCTTTCTATCCTTTTGCTACCTTCAATTCAGGCATCTTTAAACATGCTTAAATTTCTCCCACATTATAAAGTATCCCGTCAGTTTTCTTCTTTTCCTTTTAACATCCAGGATGCTCAAGAAAAAAATCTGTGTACATATTTTTCCTTATCATTACTCACATTAATCACGCACCATAAAAGAATCTGCCCTCATTTCTCCCCAATCCCACTGACACCGCTCTTCCTAAATAACTTCTAGTTATAAAATCCAAAATCCTTTTTTAAGCTTTCTCTTTCCTATAAGCCAATTTTAGAAAGTTTGTTCTTTTTTATATTGCAATATTTTTTCTCTTTCTCTAAACAGTTTCCTATTTTTAAACTGGTTTATTAGTTTTTTTTCATATTAAGTTGTATGAGTTCCTTATATATTTTGCATATTAACCCCTTATAAGATATATGGTTTTCAAATATTTTCTCCAATCCCATAGGTTGCCTTTTCATTTTGTTGGACATTACTTTTGCCGTACAGAAACTTTTTAATTTGATATTGTCCTGCTCATTTGTGTTTGCCTTTGTTGCCTTTGCTTTTGCTGTCAAATCTAATGTTTCATTGCTGAGACCAAAGTCAATGAGTTTGTCCCCTATGTTTTTTTCCAGGTGTTTTATCCCCTCAGGTCTTACATTTAGGTCTTTAATGCATTTTGAGTTGATTTTTGTGTATGGTATAAGACAGCTGTCCTTTAATTCTTTTTTTTTAATATTTTATTTATTTATTTATGAGAGACACACAGAGAGAGGCAGAGACATAGAGAGGGAAGAAGGCTCCTTGCAGGGAGTTCAATGTGGGACTTGATCCTAGGACCCCGGGATCATGCCCTGAGCTGATGGCAGACACTCAACCACTGAGCCACCCAGGCATCCCATAACACCATGTTAGTAAGTGTTATATATATGCTCATTATATATATATTATATATATATATACATTATATATATATATTGTATTACTGTGCTAATGTTATTTTAGCTGACAAAACTAGGGTTAAAAGAATAAATAATTTATCTAATATTACACAATTGAGATATAGTAAAGAGAATAATGTTTAAACTTTTTTCTGACTTCAGAAACTGATTTCAGACTGCCACAGTCTGCCATACAACCTGGATCTATAATACCATTTCTGTACTTTCCATGTTCATTCATTATTACAATACCACATAATACTGTATTTATTTATTTACATGTATATTATCTGTATATCATCCATGCAGGAATGAATATTCCTTGACAATATAGATTGTAAGATATTTGTGATTTTATGTTGAATATATCTATATATATCTGTATCTGTATCTATTTCTATATATCTAGAACTTGGTGAAGTTTCTGGTACTCTATAGGTATATCATATATAAGCATAAAAACATAGAAAATAAGAATAAATATTACAAATGTACGCAAGTCGTATATGATATGAAAAACATAAAGCAATCAGTATCTCCAAAATTAATTTTGGTTCCGGTTAATTTTAATAAGATAATTTTGGAGATAATCTTTTAACCTGACAAATACTAAGAACCTTACATAGAAAACAAATGGAAAGTATTTCCAAAATATTGATAAAAGAAAAAATAGATATTATTCTTACAAGTATTAGAACATGGTATTAGAAACCAGAATAAAGAATATTATGTAATACTAACAAAAATAGATTAGAGAAACAGGAAATTCACCATACCTAATTATTATTATATACCATTAATTTTTTATCTTAAACTCATAAAAAAGTGATTTTTAAAATTGATTTTGGGAATACTGATTATGAATATTAAAAACATAAATATCCTTGCTTTATATCATATGCACCATATTATAGCTTAAAAAATACAATACTTAAAAAATAAGAGGCAAAGATAAAGTTTAAATATTGAGGCAATTCAAATATAGCAAAACCAGGCACAAATGTGCCTGGATGGCCAATTAAGCATCTACCTTTGGCTCAGATCATGATCCCAGGGTCTTGGGATAAGTCCCAAGTGGCTCCCCGCTCAGCAGAGTCTGCTTCTCCCTCGGCCCCTCCCCCACTGCTCATGCTCACTCTCAGATAAATAAATAAATGAAATCTTTTAAAAAATAGCAAAACTATACAAAATTTTGCTAAATAAAAATGAAAACCTACTGTATATTAAAAATAATAAGATAAAAATGCCAATTAGAATGGAGAGAAATTGCAGAGAATGTGATACCAAAAGGATTGATATTTTTGTCTCATATAAAATGCTTGAATAATGATGTGAAGATACTATAGACTCTATGACAAAACACATAACCAGACATATCTAAATATGGAAGTAAATTAGTTAATGAATAATTTGTTACATCTCAGAATTAAAAAATTATATTAATATGAGAAACCATTTATTTCCTCAAACATTGGAAAAATTAAAACTTTCTAATGTTTGTTTAGTACCTTAGTACAATGCTGATGAAGGTATAATTTGGTAAAGTTTTTCTGAAAAACAAATTAGTATCATGTTTCTAGAGCCTTAATTTATATATTTTGACCCACAATTTCCCCTTCTTAAAATTATTGAAATGAAATAATCATAATTATAAGCAAGCATTTATATGCAGAAATGTTAATCTCCACATTATTCTTTATTAAAATAAAATTGCAACAATGTATATATGTAAATATATCATGTCTTAATAAAGAAATACTATAGGATTACTAAAATATAGCTTTAAGAGATGAGTATCATGATGATAGCCACGTGATATAGAATTGAACAAGCAAGTAGATTTCAAAAATATTTGACATTCATTAAATTATACTGTTTGCACTCATATACCAAATTTAATATTAACTGGACCTAAATTTATCATTATTTTTATTTCAGTATAGTTAACATAGAGTATAAATCGGTTCCAGTTGTATGATATAGTGATTCAACAATTTTGTACATTACACATTAATCAGTCCTCATTATGATAAGTGCATCCCTTAATCCCCCTCACTAATTTCACCCATCATCCCATGCACCTCCCCTCTGGTAACCATCAGTTTGTTCTCTATAGTTAAGAATCTTTGGTTTGTCTCTTTTTTTCTTTGTTCATTTATTTTGTTTCTTAAATTCCACATATGAATGAAATCATACATATTTATTGTTCTCTAACTGAATTATTTCGTTTGGCATTGTACTCTCTAGCTCCATCCATGTTGTTGCAAATGGGAGGATTTCATTATTTTTTATGGCTAAATAATATTCCATTACATATATGTACTAACATCTTTATCCATTCATCTACTGATGGATGCTTGGACTGGTACCAGATTTTGACTATGTAAAACAAGTACTATAAATAATGTAAATAATGCTGCAATAAACATAGGGGTGCATATATTCTTTGAATTAGTGTTTTTATATTCGTTGGATAGATACCCAGTATTGTGATTACTGGATCATATGAGCAGTTCTGTTTTTAATTTTTCGAGGAACCTCCATACTGTTTTCCACAGTGGCTGCACCAATTTGCATTCCCACCCACTAACAGTGCATGAAAGTTCATTTTTCTCAACATCCTTGCTAATCTTGTTTCTTATGCAAATTTAGAGATTGTTAGTAATTTTGTTTTCATTTTTGTATTTCTCTAATTTTTATAATTAGTTTTCTAATTTTCACTAATAGAATGTGGCATTGGAAATTATCTTTTCAAAGAATATTTATCTTAAAAAATGCTGAGATTCTGATAAATAGAATAAAAAGAACTGTATAAAACCAATTGTAAAAATAACAGAAATAAAAATTTAAAAATAAAAACTTTAAGAATATTCAACAGATGCCACAATGATTATGTTAATTTGATGTGATGTTCAGGTATCCTTCTACTTTCCAAATGTTTTATATATTGTTATAACTTAAATAAAGATGTCACAAAAATGTATCTTTATATTAAATTCATAAGTATGTCCAAAGATGATATATCCTAGTTTAGGGTCCTGTAACTAATTACCATAGATTGTTTTAAACAAACTGATTTTTACAGATCTAAAGGCTGTGAAGTCCAGGATCAAGGTACCAGCAAACTTGGTGTCTGATTGTGGCCCTCTTCCTGATTTGCAGATGGCCACTCTCTCATTTCATCCTCACCTGTCAGAGAGCAAAGAGATCTCTCTTGGGCCCCTTTTATTAGGGCATTAATCTCATTTATGAGAGCTCCACACTCATGACCTAATAATCTCTCAAAGGCCCCACCTTCTAAAACCATTGTACTGGAAATTAGAATTTCAACATGAATTTAGGGGTGGAACACAAATTCTCAGCCCATAACAGTATGCAAACTAACAATGAAAGTAAAAAAAAAAAAAAAAAAAAAAGTCCAGTAAAACTTTACTGTTGTACGCAATTACAATTTTTCAAGGTATTGTTTTTATGAATATGAACTTATTCAATAATTACAAAATGATGTTTTTAAATATGAAAGAGCTACCTTAGTAGTTCAGACTTGTCATTATAACAATCACTCATCTTACCAAACCTAATTGAATAACTATCATAAACTAACTTTTAGATGTAGAGGGACATGGAAATTCAAGACTGGGAGACTCAAAAGTTGTCAATACTTTACGATGTTCAATGTCAAAAATTTATAAGTGCCTTTGGTACCTACACAGTGTTCATACTTTTATATAAAATAAACATTTACTTTTTTGATCCTTTTAAGTTAATTTAAAGCTCTTGAAAACCCTCTTCTGTGTCAAAAGAGTGATCCTAAAGTATAAGAGAACTTATTAATATTTTAAAATAAATAAAAACAATACATAATTTTCTTGGGTATCCACAATAGCTGGGTATGACAGATGGTTTACCTGAATCTAAATTCTATCTAACAGAATCAGATACTGAGGACATCTCCTGTTATTATTCCCCTCATCTCTCTCAGTGTTCAACTGAAATGCATCTTTTAACTTTATTGCAACTTTAAAATAATTTATAGTCCATTTACCTCATTTCAAAGGCAGATGATTAAAATGTAAACTGTCTAAATGTCTAAATTATTTGTTCCCTTATCAGTACCATGACTGTTTTTATTTGAAATCTGAACAGAAAACAAACGCACAAACATGTTGCTTGTACCTGATTATATTGTTCGAAATTGAATGAAGAAACTACAAAATGGAGGAAAATAAAAATTAGCCACATAAACATTAGAATAACTCTAGTTACCAGAAACATTTTCAAAAATCAGCTTCCCAATATCAACCCACATCTCCTTTTTGGCTTGGGAATAATATTTTTATAATATTGGAAATGTTCACAGACCTAGCGTACTGCAGCTGCAACTACCATTCAAATTTTCACACTGATTATCCTCGCTAATTACAACTGGGATGTAAAACAGATTTCATATTAAGCTACATTAAAATGGAAGGAATTAAAAAGGGAGCTATTTTTTTGGAAGTATTATATTCTTTGGGAGACTGCAGATTTTAGGGCTGCATTAGCCAATTAAAAACACCAGGCTAGTTCTTGAATAAAGCATTAAAGCAAAAGGTTACTTTCACACTTGAGTGGTATATGTCAAAACAGACATTTTGCCTGGTGGCCACCCTTGTGACAAATTAAATGAAATGCTAGGCTATACAATAAAAGATGACCATTTGATGGCTCCATATTAAATAATGCATTTTGAGAAGCCTTTTCTGTCTCCTTGGGAAGCTGTCTATTCTCAGCTCGGTCTGCATTTCAGCAAATACACATTTCACTTTATTTATCCTTGTATATTCATCAGGCATTTGTGTTTCTAGTGCAAGTGTTCTCTCCATGGCTAACTTTATCCTTTTAGGAATGAGCTTGCTGGAGTGTGACATATACAACACCATGTAATTTAAAAATCTAATATATTCCTATATAAAGTGTGGATTTAATATTCCTTCCTCAGGACACAGTATTGTTTACAAATGAAGGAAGACAAACTGCCCTGGCATTAAGTTCTGAAACCATATGCTGGGTGAAAGTAATTTGTCTGCTCTGAAAGTAATTCTGGATCTGATAGGCCGATTGGATAAAGGTTTAGCATTGACTCTGAGATGAACAAATCTGGGGTGGAATGATTCGATCAGACTTTTGCACTTGATTTTTCCTGTGTTGGTAACAGACCGGGCTAACATTTATCTCCATGCCTTTGCTCATACTGTTCTGTACCTAAAGTGCCTATCTTCCTAATTCGCAGTCTCAATTGCATCCACTTTTTAAAGCCTAAGTCAAGATGCATGTCTTTGGTGAAGGCTTCTCTGCCACACTAGTAAATAAATAAGCTTAATTCCTTCTGAGCTTTCCATGCACCTTTTTCCTTCTACACAGTTAATTACATGACACATTTGTAGTTAGACAATAGTCTGAATTTTACCTCTTCCATTTACTAGCTGGTGTCATTATCTCAGCTTAAAAAGAAATAATAATGGTACATCAGAAGATGATGAGGACCAAACATCCTATAGCAAAAGCAAATATGTGGTAAACTGAAAATTTTTAAAAAAAGCTTTTATATTTAAAAATATATTTGTATTTCATTATGTGCTTTCCTTTTTCACATAATTGTTTTAGGTGTCTTTATGCTTTCCAATATTGTTTAGATTATAAATACCTATAGAGTAGGGATAGGATAGTCCATATGTACAAATGTTGTTTTACATTTTGGAGATTTTGGTACATTTATACAATGAATAAATCTACCTAACTGTCTGTCTGCCTATCTTAGGTCCAGAATGGATAAAAGACCCAAGACATCATAGATCAGTGCAAAAGAAATAATTGACCTTACATGGATATAGGTTAAAATATTTACTATACTAGGAGAGATCTGAAAACTTCTCATCAAAAGAAAAAAATCTGTAAATACGCGTGGTGATAGATGCAAATTGAATCTGTTGTGGTGATCATTCCACAATATGTACATATATCAAATCGTTATGCTGTACACCTAAATTAAACGGATTAAATCTCAACTCAAAAAGTTCATATTTAAGATGTATCAAATTGTATCATGACAGGAAAAAAAAGGCCAGTAGAGCAAGTAAAAGTGTATTTGTTTAAGAAAAAAAAAAGAGAGAATTGAATTGATAAGCAAATATATGACATTATGTAAGGAGAAGCAATAAGAATAAACTGCTCACCAGTCAGAGCAACAAGTAGAGGACTAGAAAAGAGGAGATAGTAAATATATACAGTCCATAAAATGTGAAAAATGTAGTTAACATCGGGAACAAACATCAGGAATTGCTGAAATAAGAGATCACCTAAGAATAATGAATATGCAAATACTAAAAGTCTTTTTTAAATTTTTTTAAAAAGATTTTATTTATTTATTCATGAGAGATACAGAGAGAAAGGCAGAGACACAGGCAGAGGGAGAGGCAGGCTTTCTGTGGGGAGCCAAATGTGGGACTCGATCCCAGGACACCAGGATCATGCCGTAGGCCAAAGGCAGACGCTCAACCACTGAGCCACCCAGGCGTCCCCAAAATATAAAGCACCTAATATAGCTGACCAACAAACAAAAAGTGATCAGAATAGATAAAATTCCCAAACTGGACAGCCTAGAAAAAAATTGCAAACATCTATTTTATCTGAATAAACATTGTCTTAGCACTATAAGAGAAAATTAAGATGAAAAAGGCTTGGTTACTGTTCTGAAAGGTATAATTTGTAAACAAAATAAATAAACAACCAACAATAATATTAACTATTCCATGCACAATTTGGAATTATTGCTGAAGATACTAGTTACTGCCTTTCATTCTCAGAAGATCCCCTCTTTTAAATATTCCCAATCCACCACTCAGACTACTTGAATTAGCCGCAGTTTAACTTCTGTCTCTCAAAAGTATTCAATTTAAGCAGAAGGAAGTTAATTAACTTTTACTCAGCACTCGGGATGCAGCCGTCAGTGTAGGCTGCTAGACTTGTTCTGACTTAGGGATCTCACTTTTCACATTTGGGTTTTTACTTTTTCCATTTTCCCAAACTGTACTCTCCCATCTAGAAAATAAAAACCCTTCTCCTACAGAAACTGTTTTGATTGCCTATCAGTAACCCACTTTCTCTAGAACTTTCAGCTTCCTCTAATTTTCCCCAACCATGGACCAGATTATGATCCATAGATCTTGCTAAGAGCAAATAAATATCTCTGATGCAACTGCCTGTCAGGCTTGTATTGAATCTCTTAACATTTTTGGTCTTGACTTTCAAATCACACACCATGATTTTTATGGAGACACCCAATTTCTCTCAGTTGGGCCTCCTCACATTGCCTGATGGTGTACACATGCCGGTGATCTCTTGTTACATGGCAAGTATCATATTTTTCCTACTAGATCTTCCTATAATTTACTGACTCATACCTAGTGTGTGACCGACTATTTTTCATTCTTGTTTCTCTGCAAAACATTCCCACCCCTAACTTGGAAATACCTTATTATGTGTACTAAGATGTATCAAAGCAATATTGTAGAATGAATAATAGTTAGTATATCCCATATCTCACCAGGCTATGGATATATTTTCACATGAAGTATATCTGGATCAAAGGCCTGCCAAGGAACAGAATCAAGTTAGTCACTCCTAAGACATGGGAAAGTGCTCAGCAGGGGCAACCTAAACACTCAATTAGGCTATCAGCTTGCTCACGTTATTATTGAAAGCAGAATAGGGATGCCTGGGTGCCTCTGGTTGAGCGTCTGCTTTGGCTCAGGGCGTGATCCCAGGGTGCTGGGAGTCCCACATCGGGCTCCCCACAGGGAGACTGCTCCTCCCTCTGTCTATGTCTCTGCTTCTCTCTGTGCGTTTCTCATGAATAAATACATAAAATCTTTAAAAAAATGAAAGCAGAATAAAAAAAACAAAACAAAACAATTCCTGGAGAATATACTGTAATAGGCAAAATAATGTTTCCTCAAATATGTCCATGTTCCAATCCCAGAAACCTTTGAATAAAGTTGTGTTACATGACAGGGAAGATTTAAGGTTGCCAATAGAATTAAGTTTCCTAATGAGATAATCAGATGACCTTGTTACAATAAGGAGAGTATCCTGGATGATCCAGGCTGGCATAATGCAATTGCAAGGGTCCTTTTAAAAGTGGGAGAGATAGGTTGTGAAAGTTAGAGTGTTGTGATATGAGAAAACCTCAACTGGCCATGGGTGTCTTTGAAGATGAAAGAAATAGCCATGTGCCAAGAAATGCAGGCAGCCCCTAGAACCTGGGAGTGGCAGGGAATGGCTTCTCCTCCAGGCAGCCCTTAAACCTGGGAAATCCAAGGAAATGGAAAAAGAAAGAGGAAGTGGAAGAAGGGATCCAGAAGGAATACAGCCCTGCCAACATCTTGATTTTGGTCCAGTGAGACCTGTGTCTGAATTCTGACTTCCAGAAGTATAAGATAATACATCTGAGTTGTTTTAAGCTAGTAAATATTTGGTAATTTGTTACAGCAGCAATAAGAAAATTATGCAGCAATAATCCAGCATTTCTGAAGAAACATCCTCAAGTGAGGACTTGTAATTCTATTACATATAATGCTTCTTTTAATAATCATAGCTTGGGTAGAAACACTGAGCCTTATTAAAGCAGAATGAATACCCAGGATTAGACCAGAGATCCCCAAAACGAATGTAAACTTTGAGACACAAAATGCCTCAGCCAAACCAGTTGCAACTGATGAACATAAGCAAAAGGTTTCCACATAGTTTCTTCAGATTTAAGTCTGTGACTTCTTTTTTCACTCCAATTTACACTCATCATCTATTCCGTAAAGCTTAAACATTATTCATGCATTTGTTCATGTTCTTGCAAAAAGAGCTGAAGGGCATCATAATCTAAAATAGACTTAAATCTGACACAAGTAGAGTCAGTTGAAGTCAATACTCATAGCTAATCCTGCTGGGCTTATTTACATTCTTTCCCTGACCACAAAACATCTCAAATAAAGGGAAAATTTATTTTGCCTTTCTTTTCTGCAGCCTGATTTTGTTTTGTTTTGTTCTGTTTATTATCTCTAGAGCTATCTCTGGTTACATTTCTGAAACACTCACTTTCTTTTAGTGACTTAGGCAAATTAGATGGAGAAAAGGAAACTTAAAAGTTTTTTGCAGAACTCTTAGGCTCAAGCTACACATTTCCAGTTAGGTTGTGATTGATAGCATGCCCATAACCCCATCCACTGAGGCTGTTACCAAATTTCACCTTGAAAGATTTATGAGTTGAGTGCTGTATGTGAAGTAGTGGGGTTCTTCCCCCAAATTAGGAGGCACTGCATGTATGTCATGATCATGATCTTTTCTGATGCCTTAAAAAGGAATGTTGATTCATCCTCTATATTTTAATAAGAACAATGTCAATGCAATAAATTTAAAAGTATAACCAAAACTTTTGTCCGACATCTATCTCTTAAGAATATTATTTGAATCTTCTTCAGAAACATTAAAAATCTACTAAACCTATGAAGAAGCAGAATTGGGGGTGGCAAGGATTCTAATTATTACAGAGATCAGAATATTCTTGAATATTCAAGAAACTGTTACATTTAATTAAAACAACAGCTCAAAACAAAAAGAATTAGAACATTAAAGTGATGTTTAAACACTTTTATATAAGATATTTCAAAACATTTTTATTACTCTAATTTAATGTTCTTGTTAGTGGGTGGAAACGTTTGTTCCTTAACTGGATATACATTAGTGTCTTCACAAATCTAAACAGCATCTTTGTACTAAAACATACAAAGTATCAGGCTAAAGCTAACAATCTTAGGGGTTTGGGTTCAGAAACTCTTTGCATGATATCTTTTATAAAGGGACTGTAAAGATTCATTAAATGTCTTTTAAATCACTCCAGACTATATATTGGTTTTATCAAAGAGTTTCACTTGTGTCTGAGGAAATAGAAATGCTACATCACTCTTGTCTTGATCACTTGATATTTTTCCATGGTGCAATCTCCATTTACGTGCTCAATTTGGAGATGAATATAAGCTCTTCCATTTATTTGAATAATATTCAATATATAATGTCATTAGAAGATAAGTTCTTGGGGCACCTGGGTGGCTCAGTTGGTTGAGCATCTGCCTTTGGCTCAGTTCGAGATCCCGGGGTCCTGGGATCGAGTCCCACATCCGGCTTCCTGCGCGGAGCCTGATTTTCCCTCTCCCTATGTCTCTGCCTCTCTGTGTCTTTCATGAATAAATAAAATCTTTAAAAAAAAAAAAAAAGATAAGTTCTTGTAGATTGTGTGTATATGTGAATGAGAGAGAAATTCTTACAACTACTAGTTTATAACAATTACAATATCCTCGTCAATTAGAAGTTTACATATCATCCAGATGATTAGTGTTCTGACTTTTTATCCAATTGAATATTTGGCATAGTTTTTTTTAGCAATGATTAAATTGTAATAACTGGCAGTTATCACTTGTTTGCTCTGGAAAGGTACTGAGTTAAATACAGGCACTGTATTATTTTCTCTCACAACAATGTCATGTAGTAATTATAGCAATTATCCACATTTTAAGGTAAGGAGACTGAACTTAAAGAAATTAAACAAACCCTATGGAGAGCATAATACCCCAACCAACACATGTTTGAGAGAAAAAGAGAAACTATTAATAATGATCTGACTCTATTGCTGTACATCAACATTGTGGCAGGTAAACCAAGATATACGGCCACTTCACACATATAGTAAATAGCAGAAATAAGACTCAACCCTAAAGGAACCCAGGCTATTTTCCAAATACATGATTTCACTGCATGGTGAATCTGCATGATTCAGACAGATAGAATTTTAAATATTCCATGGCTGGTTTGGCATCATGAGCCAACGTCCTAATCAAAATTAAGCATTTCTCTTGCCATCCATATACCTTCTTTCACTTTTATTTACCCAATATCAAATCTAACTGGTGCATCTCCGAAGAAGTGACAATTCATTTAATATCTCTTCAATACTCTCCGTCAAATTTCTGCCCATATATACATCATTCCTAATTTGATGCTCACATTAAAATTCCCTCCTCCAAGATGCCTTTCCAGATTCATCCCTGGAAATTTCAAAATCTGTTACTTGTATTGTCATAATGATAATTAGTACAACAGTCAGCATATTCATCAAACTTTTGTGTACAGTTTCCCCTACACAAAATCTCAATTTTTACACACAATTGAAAGTTTTAATATGATTAATAACATGCATATACATGAGTCATCTTCATTTTTAATTTTTTCTCTTCAGAATTAACAAATTCTTATTCTTAAAGAAAGATTTTTACTCTTTAGTTTGCTCTAAATAGAAGGATAACCCAAATTGCATGAAATCTTATATTCATAATCTAGAGAGGCGCTGTAGAGCAATTCATGTTGGCTACAAATGTAAGTTTTTAAATAATTATTTGAAGTAAATAGAAATTTCAATGTGGTTGTGTTTATTTTACTAAGAGAGTCTCTCATCTCAAACCTGATCAGGTTACCTAGTTTTGTCTAGCAAATATTAATTATTAATTATTAAGCTGTGCAAGCCATGCTTCCTCTTATCAGAAACTTTCTATCATGCACATTTTCATCTCATTGATACTTCTGTGAGTATTGTGCAGGAAAATCACTTTGCAATATGATTTTGCTTGAGAAGATGCACATCATCTACCTTTACTCTGACTGGAATTTGAAATTGAAAAGTAATATTGGAAATTGTTTTAACACGAGTTTCTTCTGAATGCCGTGGACAGAAAGAAACTATTTAATTGTTCCACATGGAAGCTATTTAGTGCCTATGTAAGATGGAATGATAGCTATCCATGTGGTCAGGAACCTTAAAAGAATCACCTGGCCTAAATAATATGCCTCACTATATTTCCACAGTGCCTACATTTCTGTCAACTAATGTCACTTCTTAAGGGTGTTTCCAAGAAATGGCCTTTTAATGCATTACCTTAGAGGGGAAACACATTGGTACAGATTTATCTTTACTGCAAATGGGCTTTGGCAAATAGCAGGATCCAGCAGTAATAAGACAGTAAACAAGTACATTTCAAGTCAGGAGTAAGCAGGAAAAAGAATTCTAAACTGACGAGTTTTCCCCAAAGGTATACAGTCCCAATGACCTATGTTTTTATAGACACAGATAGCCTGGACTTACCAAGAAAGATTCTTAAGATTCAGCAAATTTCAAGTGAATCTCAAAAAATCTTCTTGTGCATCCAAAGTGAAGCCACTGAGGGAAATTATTCAGTGTTGCTCTGTACCTCAGGGAGGACCTTGAGACCTGAAGAAAGTGCTCCAAATCCAGGGGGTACAGAGATGGTAAAGTAGGCAGAGAGGAAATAGACAATTTAGACTCAATCACATGTTCATTTCAGAGTCCTAGGATAAATATTTCCCATGTTGACTCTGAGTACCTCTGTTGAATTATAGAAAACATTTTCTTTCTCAGAGAAATTATCCAGAACAAAGCATCCAGGCTGTTTGAATCTCTATAAAAAAGTTAGTCATCAGACTTTCTGACTTAGGACAGTTTGGTTTGATTTTAACACTACATATCTAGGTAGGTAATGCAGTACTGTGAAAAGAGAATTTCATTACTTCTATAGAAAAGGAGAAGAGATGTATCTTCCCAGCAATGGGTCTCAGGAAGAATTTCCTATAAAGTGACCACATATGGATTTAATGACTAACGCTGCTGGACCCTGGTGAGGAAGATATTGCAGTGTTGTCACTGTGGGTCTTGATGCAAAGAAACCTGCTGGTCAAGATAAAAAGAAAAAGAAACCAAAAGGTGGATAATATTGCAATAACAAGAGGAAAAAATAGACACCTGCTCAGTCTGGCAGCGTTTTTCTTTTCTTACCAAACAAAAATTTCTACTACTTTTCAAAATAGCCTAATTTAGTCTCAATTATATATCGTACTCTTTATATATATTTTATTACGTCCATATTTTCTTTTCCATGGAAGGTATTGTTTATTCATTATAATCCCTTTTGAAAATGTTGAAGCACCTTACATGCATATACATGTGTATCCTGCAAACTCCTGTTAAATATTTTTTTCAAATGACAGTTCCTATAAGAAATCTTCTCAAATATACCTAAACACAATTAGTTTCTCTTTCTGCATATCCATAATATAAGACTTTAATTTATGAAGTAACTGTTTTAGTCACTTTCATTCCCATTTTAGATGACACTTCCAGTGGTTCCCATTATATATTGCATCTGCAATATATTCATAGTGGGATTTAATTGAACATGATCTGTTTGGTTTAAATTTTATTCTGGAAACTTAGAAATATAATCTCAAATCATTAGTCACACGCAAAAAAAAAAGGTTGTTAAGGGGCACCTGGGTGGCTCAGTTGGTTAAGCAACCCACTCTCAATTCAGCTTAGGTCATGATCTCAGAGTCGTGGGATTGAGTCCCTTGTCAGGCTCCCTGCCCAGCAGGGAGTCTGCTTGAGATTCTTTCTCTCTCTCCCTCTGCCTCTTCTCCCACTTGCATGAGTTCTCTCTCTCTCAAATAAATAAATCAATCTTTTAAAATATAGTTAAAATGGGGCCAATTCTGAAGGAATGTACACACTTCTATATGAAGAATTCAGGTAAAAAGTCAACTTACTTTTTAAATCACTACAGACATATATTACCCTATACTTTAAACTCAGTATGAATCCTAGCACACTCCATTAAAATCAGTTCTTTTATTTCCTTTTGGTCAATTATTTCAAATTCCTTTCTTAAGTGTTATCTCTCTCTCTCTCTCTCTGTCATTCACATATACAGAAACACAAACATCCTTTATCATTTTTACTTTTGTCTTTGTTTCTGTGTTTTATTTTTTGTTTTTTTATTCACAAATCTCTTTTCTCTACAATTTTATTCTTCCTCAATCAATTTATCATCTAAAAGTGAAATACTTTGCTGGAGAAAGAAATTGGTCTCTGGAACCAGCCTCTTTTCCTATAGCTATTGAAATTTGATGGTAAAGAAGATGATTTTTAAGTCCTTGTTAGGCTATACTTTATTTTATTCAATTATATACCCTGGAGCCAGGCAAAATCATGGATAGACTTAGCACTCAGTTTCTTGAATGAACAAAATGAGAAAAAGGCCTTGCCACAGTATTAAAATATGATTTAAGCAATTCTTCTCTTTTTCTGGGCAATATTTATGTTAAATCAAGATGGAGAAAATAGTTGAATAAAATTAACAAATTTTAAATGTATAATTAAATGAATTTTAACAAATATAGGATAACCACCACCATATTCATGATATACAACATTTTCATCCCTCCAAAAGAGTACCCTCATGCTATTTTACAGCCAATCTCACTCCTTCACCATAGGTCCTGGTGACCACTCATCTGCTTTTTGTCACTGTAGTTTTGTGATAATACAGTATGTGGTGTTTGTGTGTTGCTTCTTGAGGTGGCAGCGATGTTCCCAGAGGCAAGGGCAGTGGTCTCTGCCTTCTGGTTCTGCATTAAAATATGATCTATGTAGTTTACATATATTTTTGTAGATCAATATATATTTGTTAAAACAATTCTTTCCATGTAAAATTTAAAAACAATTCTTCTAATAAAACTATTTTGAGGGGCTCCCTGGGTGGCACAGCGGTTTGGCGCCTGCCTTTGGCCCAGGGCACGATCCTGGAGACCCAGGATCGAGTTCCACGTCAGGCTCCCAGTACATGGAGCCTGCTTCTCTCTCTGCCTATGTCTCTGCCTATCTCTCTCTCTATGTCTATCATAAATAAATAAATCTTAAAAAAAAAAAACTATTTTGGGTAAATGGAAAAATACAAAGAGACATTAAAGAATTTCTTTTAAGAATAATAATAATGCAAACACTACATATTAGCTTCTATGGCATGCTTTTAAATAGTGACCAAAAAGAAAAATACAGCCTTAAGGAGAAACAGAACTAGTGGGACATGATAGATAGATAGATGATAGATAGATGAGAAGAGATATTTATTTTAAGGAATTGACTCACGTGATTGTAAAGGCTAGCAAGTCTAAAATCTCTAAGGTAGACCAGCAGACTAGCGATCTAGGGAAGGGTTGATATTGTAACTTGATTTGCAAGGAGGTGACTTGACAGGATTCCCCTTCCTCCAGAGATGTCAAGGTTTTTGTTGTTGTTGTTGTTTTCTATTAAGGCCTTTAACTGATGGGATGAGGCCTAACCATGTTGAGGGGGGTAATATGCTTTAAAAATTATCTAAAAATCTACTGATTTAAATGTTCACCTCATTTTAAAAAGCAGCTCCACAGAAACACCTAGAATAATGTTTGATCAAATATCTGGATACCATGGCATAGTCAACTGACACAGAAAAAGTAATCATCTTAATTTATAGTAATTACAAAAATTAATGTCCAACAAGACAGAGAAGTTAAGAAAATCACAAAGAAGAAATGATAAAGATAAAAGGATAAATTAAGAAGATAGAGAAAATAAGAATAATAATTCTGATTAATAAATCTAAGTCAAAAATTGTTGTCTTTAGTGAATTAACAAAATAGACAAACCACAAGCCATCATAAGTCTGAAAAAGGTTATATTGATTGATCTATGTTATATTTATAAATAAGATGTTTAGATTTTGGAAATTGGACTTGTATTATTACTACCTTATTTTATTTTCTAGCTTTATTGAAAGATATGAAAACTTTAAATTATATAAATTTAGGGTATAAACTTAATGATTTGATATATATGTACATTGTGAAATAACCACTGTATTTAAGCTACTTAATATATGTCACCTCACTAGTTGTATTGTTTTTTTTTTTTTAAACAGTTGTATTTACGCTTTCTTTTTTTTTTTTTTAAGTTTTTATTTATGATAGTCACAGAGAGAGAGAGAGGCAGAGACACAGGCAGAGGGAGAAGCAGGCTCCATGCACCGGAGCCCGACGTGGGATTCGATCCCGGGTCTCCAGGATCGCGCCCTGGGCCAAAGGCAGGCGCTAAACCACTGCGCCACCCAGGGATCCCTGTTTTTTCTTTTTCTTTTTCCTTCCTTCCTTCCTTCCTTCCTTCCTTCCTTCCTTCCTTCCTTCCTTCCTTCCTTCCTTCTTTCTTTCCTTCCTTCCTTCTTTCCTTCCTTCCTTCCTTCCTTCCTTCCTTCCTTTATTCGTGTGTGTGTGTGTGTGTGTGTGTGTGGGGTGAGGACATTTAAGATCTACCTTTTATTCAAATTTCAAGTATATAATACAGAATTTTTATTTATTTATTTTTTTATTTTTTATTTGTTTATTTTTTTATTTATGATAGTCACAGAGAGAGAAAGGGAGAGAGGCAGAGACATAGGCAGAGGGAGAGGCAGGCTCCATGCACCGGGAGCCTGATGTGGGATTCGATCCCGGGTCTCCAGGATTGCACTCTGGGCCAAAGGCAGGCGCCAAACCGCTGCGCCACCCAGGGATCCCAATACAGAATTTTTAACACATTGTTGTACATTAGGTCTTCAAAACTTATTTATATTGTTGCACAGCAAACTTTGTACCCCTTGACCAACATCTCCCCTTTCCCTACCTCTCTTGTTCTTCCTTAACTGCCATTCTTTTTTTTTTGCTTCTATGATTAGACTCTTTTTAATTCCACAATTAAGTGAGGTCATGCAGTATTTGTCTTTCTACATACGGTTTATTTCACTTAGCATGATATTCTCTGGGTTTATCCATGTTGTTACAAGTGGCTGTATTTCTTCCTTTTTAAAGGTTTCTCTACATTCATCCACTGATGGACATTTAGTTTACTTCTATACAGTGGCTATTGTGAATAATGCTAAGATAAACATGGAAGTGCAGATAATCTCTCTGAGATCTGATTTCATTTCCTTTCATTTCATTTCCCAGAAGAGGGATTGGTAAATCATAAAGTAATTTTATTTTTATTTTGGGGGTACTTCCATACTGTTGTTTTCCATATGGCTGTACCAAATAACCTGATTTAAAAATGAACAAAAGACCTGAATAGGCATTTCTCAAAAGAAGAAATGCAAATGTCCAACAGATATATGAAAAGATTCTCAACATCATTAATCATTAGGGAAATCCAAATCAAAACCACAATGAGATATCACCTCATATCTGGTAGAATGACTATTATCAGAAAGACAAAAGATAGTGCTGATGAGGATGTGGAGAAAGAGATACACCTGTATACTGTTGATCAGAATATAAATTGGTACAGCATTACTAGTAATTTGGAAAAAAAAAGTGCAACTAACATAAAGCACAAACTACGTTATTGCAAGAATAACAAACATATTTTCACATTTTAGATCTATGGAATTATGTATCTTAATTGCAATGGGAAATCAAAATGTTTATTGTCAATATGCTGCATCAAAGCTATAACACTATTCAATGTGGAACAGAATATTAAGTAAATTCATGAGTTTATGTAATATGAAGTATCAAAAATATGTAAGGTTACTATGAAGATTTTAGAGGTTTTCCTTGTGATTAATTTTTTCATTTTATTTTAAAGCTTTCAAACATTAATTTATATAATAACTTTGTTATTTACATATATAAAAAATCAGGTTGAAACTCTTACTAAATCATGTGGTTCTCTACCACATTGGTGAAGGAAAAATTGATTAGATAAACAGAAAGAAAAGTGTAAGTAACATGTCAATAAGGAATCAAATTTACAAAAAGTGATCTCTAAAAGAGCTTCTGTGCTGACTAATCTAATTTAAGATGTCTGATGTTAAATCAATATGGTTGTCACAATTCATTTTTTAAATATTGCATCATTGTCACCTAGGCACCATATGGTATATCAAATGACAAGGTAAAAGAGTCCATCAGCATAAAAGTGAAAACTGCCATCATTAAATCAAATCCATTACAGAAGAAATGAGAAATAAAAATATGATTTTAGTATAGCAAACCAGATGTTCTTTCATGAGTTCATGAAATTAAGAACCGTATAAACCCACAATGTAATTAAATGTATCATCAGGCTGTATAGAATCTAAGATTACATTTGATTTAGGGAGAAGTTCCCAAAAATTTGACTCAGAGTATGCTTTTCACCTTTATTCCATCACACTGGTTCTGCTGATAGTTTAATAGTGATTCAGAGTACAAATCTGGTTTACAAACAATCTAAATGAAAAACTAGCACAGCTATTCTGAAAGAAAAATTTTAAATGGACTGATTAACATCATTTTGTCTCTTGAGATACTTCAAATAGATATGCTTTAAAAAAAAAAAGCTCTACGTTAATTCTTTTTTTTCAAATTTTTTTATTGTTCAATTTGCCAACATATAGCATAACACCCAGTGCTCATCCCATCAAGTGCCCCCCTCAGTGCCCATCACCCAGTCACCCCAACCCTCCCGCCCACCTCCCCTTCCACTACCCCTTGTTAGTTTCCCAGAGTTAGGAGTCTCTCATGTTTTGTCACCCTCACTGATATTTCCCACTCATTTTCTCTCCTTTCCCCTCTATTCCCTTTCACTAATTTTTATATTCCCCAAATGAATGAGACCATATATCTACATTAATTCTAACATAGATATAAACAAGTATAATCAGGGAAAGAGTTATCATTGTTATTTTATAACTTAGTTGATATCAATATGTATAAATATTCAGAGTGAACTGAACTTCATACAAATTGATCTTAAATGAATTTTATTTTCAATGAGGATTCTAATAATTTCTTTTGTACACGGTATTGAAACTAACTGAAAAATATGAAAAATTAAACTTTTTATTTCCTACGTACAAAACCTGATTCCACCAAGAAAGTAAGATATTCTAATAGTGTAAAAATATTCATATGAACTCCCATATCTATCCAAATATTTACATTTAACAAGCATTAGCCTCATTCTTGGATGTTGTAGGAGTTATTAATTGTAACAGACCACAATTTTGTAGTGTGTGCACTGGCCTGTATTTTGTACGTATATTTGTAAGGATGTAGGAAATACTTTTCCTAAACATACTACAGCATTTTAAATTTATATGCAGATGATATAGATATTATAAAGAAAAATAATATAAAGTGATTCACAAAGTTAGAATTTTTTACCGTATGAAGAATAATTTTCAAATAAAATCCATGGGAATTTTATTTCTTTACCATTTTTCATATAGCTTAATACTGAGGATTAAATTCCCACTGTCAAAAGTTCAAATAAAGTATTTCTCTTGGACTATTCTTTAGAAATTAGTGAATTAAACAGAATTGTATGTATATATAAAATAGTCTGGTGCAATCCTACACATCATATTTTGTTGGATGCAAGAGACTATAAAATTGAATAATGGATACTTTAACTTCATTCACTGAGAAAAAACCTACATGAGGAGATTTAACATTCCTATGTGGATTACAAAACATTTACTAAGGAGTAGGCGAAAAAAGGATCCATGCACTACTTTTTTTTCAACTCTTGCAATTCTCAAAAGTTGCAAGAAAGCTTTTCTTACTTCAGCAAACTCCACTTTAATCAACTAATAATTTGAAATAAAATCATGTATTTTTTGTAAAATGCTGTAAAGCATCTATGAACACACAGATTTCTTTAAATTAGTACTAAAAGATATAATTCAAGTACATTAACCAAAATGTTTTTAAAAGGTATGAACTGTCTTTTTAAAAAGGAGGTGTGAATCCAATTTCGGTCTATGTACCAGAAAAAAACAAAGTGTGCCCACTCTGTGTTAATCGTCATACTCCACTTCCTTACTCCAGCTTCAGCCTCCTGATAAGCAGGGCTTATCCAGTCTGTAGTTTCAGATGCAAGCAGTTCCTGAGATCATTTTGATGAAGACGGACAAATTATTAGGAGCCAGGCATCACCAGTTTTCCAGAACTCCAATTTGTTGTGCAGCCAAAATATGACATATGGAGAGAGAAATTTACAAGACACACAATCTTTCACATGCAATTCGTCAACCAATGTTGTTGGCTCTAATTTCAAATATTTATAGAATTTGAACCCTCTCATCACTTTCATCTTAAACTAAGTCACCATCATCTTTTGCTTTCTAGCAAGTCTTTCTGCATCTGCTGATAGCCCCACCAGAGTCTCTTCCCCACAGAGTAACCAAAGTTACAAAGCCTTGCACATATAATGCAAATTAATCACCATGTGATCAAGCCCAAAAGTGCTGCCTTTGTATTAGCATAGAGCTTTGGAAATAAGGAAATAGGAAATAGACCATAACATGTTTCATGCACCCATATGTCATTCTCTCTTTGGATTTTCTATTAGGAACTTGACGTTGGCTTGTCACTTAAATTATTTACATTTTAAAAAATATTTTATTTATTAATTCATGAGAGACACAGAGAGAGAGAGAGAGGCAGAAACATAGGAAGAGAGAGAAGCAGGCTCCATGCAAGGAGCCCGCTGTGGGACTCGATCCGGGGACTCCAGGATCATGCCCTGGGCAGAAGGCAGACACTCAAACCATTGACCCACCCAGGCATCCCGAATTATTTACATTTTTAAAATTCTTTGTGCATCTCCTTTTATTTTTATAGATTGCTTCTTTATTTTGGTACGTTTTTATGGCTGGTGAAGTATGATTTGCATCAGGAAGTGACACATATGCTGTGAGTCCTCCCAGATGTTTGAATGGGTCATGCTGCTTGAGACTGGAAAAGGGTAAAGGAATCCTATTGTTCAAAACAGGAGTATAATAGTTTTTCATATCACTAAGGCAAGAATTGAAGGTTCCATTAATATGGCTTTTGGCTACCTCAAAGGAATCATCTCTTAATCTCTCTGCTTTGATTGCTCCTTTCCACCACTTTAGCCTCCTTGATATTTTTTAAACATATCAAGTATATCACTGCTTCAAGCCTTTTCTTCTTGATGTTTCCTCTGCCAGGAATATTCTTCAAGTTTCCACATATTCAGAACTACTCAAAAATCAGATTATCTAAGAAGACTTCGAAGAATATCCTATCTCACTGTCACCTCCTGTTCCTCTCCATTCTCTTATACAGTTTGGGTTTTCTTCCTACCATTTATTAACTATAGTTAGAAAAGTGTTGTTGTTTTTTTTAAATACATAGTAGTGAAGGCTTATATTATATATAAGATAATCTTGGACAATGGTTACTCACCAGTTTGCCCTGGTTCCTGTTCTTTATCCCTCTCCTTGGGCCTGGATCTGACTTTATGTGTAAAAGAAAAAAAGAATGACTTTGAAATTGCAAAGTATAGACTCTCACAATATGTAGTCCTTGGATTCCTGCAATGGAATGACTGTGTTTCTTGGCAGATTGTTGGGTTTTGCGACTCACAAATGCCAAAAGTCAACTGAATCATCTCACTATTTGTGGTGGTCAGCTGAAACATTCATTTTATAGAGGCATACAAGGAGATTTGTATGCACACTGCAAATCCAGAACCACTAGCTTAATGACATTATTTCTGTTCCTGTCATTTATATTAAATTCTTTTAGATGATCCCCTTTTCCTGAAGAACCTTTGATAAGGTTCTTATAAATAGGCAAATACCTTTTGATAAGGTATTATAAATAGGCAAAATTTTTATACCTCACGGTCTTTACAACACAATGTTCAATGCATTACTGTTGTGGATCTTTGAATATCAAAAAATAGAATTCTCTGGAACAGTAGCATAAATATTTTCTATTTCTTTTGTTACTGGGTTTATCCTGATGATAGGATGATAGTAGATTTGGAAGGAGATTGGGAAAATATTTTGTTATTTCCATTCTTATATTTACTGTGATAGTTTCTCTGTGTTGTGTTATTTTTTAATTTACTTAAACCTCATTTTATTGTAGTCACCATGTCATCAACAAAATATCCCAAGATTATTCATTGCAAATAGTTGCTATTCTCATTTAAATGTCTCCAGGACTCCACTGGGTGAAGTTACCTCAATATTATATATTGTATTTATTACAATTATTAATATGTGCTTTTTCAGAGTTACTCTTTTAAAGTGCACTTTGCATGCATTTGACATTGACAGTTTTTTTTTTTAATCAAGCTTCTATCTTTTGATGCATATATGAAGCAAGGTAGTATTATGAGTAACTCTGCATAAGACAAAACAAAATACATACTTATATATGTATATATAAATGCACATGCATACATATAAATACATATAAATTTAAATATACATATAAATATATGTGGATATGTTTTAATACATATATAATATATATAAATATATGTATGCACTATGCATACAAATATACATCATCAAGTTAACATTATTTTTCAAATAAAAAAAAAAAAAAAAGAAGTTCTAGACCTGACTCTGGACCAATAAAAACAAGAAAATGAGGGAATGAGTATAAACGCACAGGTACATACTCTAGTGTTGCCATATAAACTTCCTAAATTCTTTATTTATAAAATTTATTTTAATGAGGGATGCCTAGGTAGTTAGTCATCCAACTCTTGGTTTCAGCTCGGGTCATAATCTCAGGGTTGTGAGATTGGGCCCCATGAGGAGGTCTGTGCTAGGCATAGCACCTGCTTGAAATTCTCTCCCATCTTCTCCCTCTGCCTGCCCCCCACCACTCACATGCAACATGAGTGCACACTCTTTCTCTTAAGAAAATTAAATTAAATATTGTGTTTATTAATTTGAGAGAGAGAGAGAGCACAAGCAGGGTGAGTGAGGAGGGGCAGAGGGACAGGGAGAAGGTGACTCCCTCCTGAATAGGGAGCCAGACTCAGGGCTCGAACCCAGGATCCTGAGCCAAAGGTAGACACTTAACCAAGTGAGCCACCCAGACACTCTAAAAAGATTGATTTTAATAAATCTTAAACTGGTAAGGAAAAAAATCAGTAAAATATTTTAGATACATAATATGGAATGAAAATACAACAGAAAAGTTATTTAAGACATGTTCTTAAGAAATGCATCTATAGCTATTTAGCCATGTGGTAACAAAATATATAAAATTCTGCTAATAAAGAATTAAGGTAAAAAAAAAAAAAAAAAAGAATTAAGGTGAAATATTAGGTTGCTCCTCTATAACTTTTCAAGTGGTCCTCAGTCTATGAGAGATTATTATTTCTAAACCTTTATTTCTATAGTAAATGAAATGGATTTTATTTTATTTCTCATTAACGTGTAAACTGTTACATTATTATTTATATGGCTGAGTAGAACCTTTGATTCCGAATTTGGGATTATTAATACAATAATAATAATTCTTTATATTTAGGTAACACTTTACAATCTACCAAACACTTCTAGTTCAGTTCCTATAAGAAAATTTCTGTAACAACATTATCCTCCAGTTTATACCATGCAGTACAATGACTAAAGCAGGATCCCTGAAGTTAGACTTTGTATCAGACCTGCTGACAATGCAGGAATATTGCCATATTAAGTTAGAGGGAAACTTACACAATTCCCAGTACGTTAATGTGCATATATTGTGTATATATTTATTTTTTTCTCTTATTTTTGTTTTTGCTCCCTGAACACCTTTTAAGAAACAGAAGACAAAAACCTATCTTGGATGTGTTGATAAAAAAAGAAGAGTGCTGGGTGACTGGGTGGCTCAATTGGTTAAACTACTACCTTTGGCTCAGGTCATGATCTCAGGGGCCTGGGATCAAGCCCGATGTTGGGCTCCTGATCAATAGGGAATCTCAGCTTCTCCCTCTGGCTCGGGCTCTCTGTCTGCTTCTGTGCTCTCTCTCGCTCGCTCGCTCACTCTCTCAAACAAATAAATAAAAATCTTTTAAAAAGCAAAAAAAGAGAAGAATGTCAAAAGAAGTATGAAAAAAAACCTGTTACCATCACATGAAGATAGAAAATCTATAATCACTCTGCCTATTTGGTAACCCTGCTTTGAGATAGAGACTGCCTGTGTCAACAATATGGACAATAGAGAAGTGCTTTACTGTTACTGTTAAATATTCTGCACCCCAAATATGTGTTTTTAGTGTTTAGGAATCCTTATTAAACTTAAAAAATCAGATATGGATAAGTCCAAACTAAACTATTCTGTGAAAATCTTTTAAAAAGTAATTGGGATATAAATAGTTCCAAATCACAGATTACCTAAAATAGCATATGCCTGGTGGGGTAAGCTTTTTCATTTTCATTTGAATACTTGCAAATGGTTTAGAAACATTGCTATCAGATGACCTGTGTGTTAGCCCTTTGATATTGAATACCAAACTCCTTCAGTTTTCTGTTTGCAAAAATCAGAGCCTGGGCAATTATTGCTTAAGATCTCATATTAACTCTTTCGATTCCATGACCTTAGGAAGGAGATTTTAGTAATCCAGTAGATAGGATGATCCTTTCTGTGGATAACAGCTTCTTTCTACAGCCACTCTCATTATCACCTAATGGGCTCGTGAACAAATTGCCATGGTGACAGGGTTGGAAATTATTTGTGGGCTCAGTAACATGGACTTCTACTTATTACGACTGACCTGGCTATGACCACCACAGAGTGCTCAATCCGTCAGTAGCTGAAGCCAACACTGAGACTCTGATATGGTACTATTCCGCGGGATGATCAACCATCTTGGAAGGAGTAGTGATTTGTCCTTACTGGAACAGACACTTTGGATATAATTTGCCTTCCTTGGGCAGCCTGGATGGCTCAGTGGTTTAGCTCCGCCTTCAGTCCAGGGCCTGATCCTAGAGACCTGGGATCCAGTCCCACGTTGGGCTCCCTGCATGGAGCCTGCTTCTCCCTCTGCCTGTGTCTCTGTCTGTGTGTATCTCTCTCTCTGTGTGTCTCAATTGAATAAATAAATAAAATCTTTAAAAAATAATAATAATAATTTGCCTTCCTTACATGCAGTGCTTCTGCCAAAACTGTCGTCTGTGAACTTACAGAATGCCTTATCCACCATTATGGTATTTCATTCATCCTTGTTCTGATCAAGGAACTTTACAGCAAATGAAGTGTGGCAATGGGTTCATGAAGACAGAAATCATTCACTGGTCTTACCAGGTTCTGCACTCTCCTGAAGCAGTTGGCATCAAGAATAGTGGAATGGCTTTTTGAACACTCAGTTACAGGGCCAGCTAGGTGGCAATACCTTGCAGGGCTGGGGCAGAGTTATTCAGAAGGCTCTTTTATGTTCTGAATCGGCATCCAATATATGGTGCTATTTCTTCCATAGTCAGGATTCATGGTCTAGGAGAAAAGGGGTGGAAACGGGAATGGCATTACTCACTATTACACCTCATGACCCACTAGCAAAATTTTTGCCTTCTGTTCCTATGATTTTATGTTCTATTGGCCTAATGGTCTTAGTTCCAGAGAAAGGAATGTTTCCATCAAGACACAATTCCATTCTATTGAACTATAAATTAAGACAGTCAGTTGGACACTTTGGGCTCCTGATATGCCTCTAAATCACATGCAAGGAAGAGAGGAAGTAATGATGCAGCTGGAGTGATTGATCCTAAATACCAAAAGAAAAGTAGATTACTACTCCACAGTGGAGTAAGGACGAATATATCCAGAATACAAGAGATCCCTTAGGATGTCTCTAACTATTACCATGCCCCGTGATTAAGGTCAATGGGAAACTACAACATTCCAATTCACGCATGATTAGTAATGGCTTAGACCTTTCGGAAATAAAGGTTTGAGTCACCCCAGGTAAAGAACCATGACCAGCGGAGGTTTTTGCTGAAGGCAAAGGCCACAGAGTGGGTGGTATAAGAAGATAGTTATAAAACCAGCTCTGGCTGTTTGACCAGTTACAGAAAGGAGAGCTGTTATTTTCATCAGTATTTGTTTTTTATTGTGTTATAAATATGTTTATGTGTGTGTACATGTAGATGCACATATCAGATATCTTCACTTTCTGTTTTCTTTCCTTTTATTCCCTCATTGTGTGATATATGATGTACTGACTTTATACTGTAGTATTTAAGTATTGTGACTTTTATACTATAGTATTTAAGTTACAGGCTATCAGGAAGAGTTAACATCACTTAAGAAGTTTATTTCCTCTTTTGGGGAAAGAATTAGTACATTTTTTGTTGTATATCGGATAGTTGTTAACATGTTAAGTGAAATTACGACCTTGTTATTGTCTTTATTTGGAGATTAAGTCTGGCTTAAAGAGATGTGTATGTGTGGCAAGTTTGCAAGCGATGGATTTAGAATGGTTAACTTTACATGTCAATTTGGGCCACAGAGGGCCCAAGTTAAACATTATTTCTGGGTGTTTCTGTGAGGGTTTTTCCAGATGAGATTAGCATTTGAATGGTAGACTCAGTAAAGTAGATTGCCCTCCTCAAGGTGGCTGAGCATTTTCTGTTGAAAGCTTAAGCAGAACAACAGTCAAATAAGAAAGAGGGGATTCTTTCTCTTTCTGCTTGCCTATTTGAACCATAACTTTGGTCTTCCCCTGCTCTTAATACCTGAACTTCAGATATAGGAATTTGTCAATTCTCATTTGTAAATTCTCTATTTATAATAGCCTTGCTTTCCTCAATTATATAACTCATCTTTATATATAATCAGAACATCTTAATGGAATTCATGCAATTGTATTCTTTTATCTGAAAAACTCACATGCTTAAAAAATTAATTGGATGCTTTTGTGTCATTGTTTATTCACATGAATTAAGAGTTTAGTTTTTTTTTAAGTTTATAAGAATATAATGTACAATTTCCGAGATGTGTTTTCTAATTCTTTCTTCTGATGAGCTGAGACATTGATCCTCTGTCCTCTGATAGACTTATACCATTGGCTTCCCTGCTTCTCAGCCTTTAGACTAGGACTGGAACTACACCACTAGCTGTCTCTGGTCTCCAGTTTATAGATGGCAGATCATGAAAATCTCACCTTCTGCAGTCAAGAGAGCCAAATCCTTATCTTAAATCTGTGTATGGACATAGGTATATATCTATTATATACACACACATATGTAATATGCACATATATACATGTAATAATAATACAATATACGTGTAATATATGCTATTTACATGAATTAAGAAGTTAGATTTTAAAAGTTTCACAATGTGTTTTTCTAGTTTCCTTTTAAAATGAGAATATAAAGGCATAAACAGATGAATACATATATCCTAATGGTTCTGTTTCTTTGAAGAACCCTGACTAATAAGCAGTTAAATATCTAATAGTACACAAGTATTGAATATAAGCAAACATTCTGCTGGATAGAGTTGGCCTTGCACAATTGCTGCCATGTGATCTTAGGCAACATATAACACTTTTTAGTTTTGTTCATCTGAAAAATGAAAATACTATTACCTATCTCACAGGTGTTTTTTTTAGGGGGGTTGTGAAACATTTTGTAAATTATAAAACTGAAAAATATATGTAATGCTCACAATAAGGTGTCTGGCATATAGTAAGAGCTCAATAGCTATTATAGTTAAGTTTCTAAATCTCCTTTTTACAAAAAAATTTCCCCCTGTGTCTTTCCTTCATCAATATTTTGGGAAATTTAGTGGCTTAGTTCTCAGAAAAACAGTGAATTCACTGAAAAATATTCTTATAAATCATATGTTTGACCTATTTTTTAAATATATAAACAATTTAGTCTGATAATAATAAATGCAATAATGGTATGTGGATGTGTATAATAACTGACACACTTTTAACTGAAACTTTCCATTGACATTAATGTTCAAAAATATTAACCGAATATATGCTTAAAGTGAATGTTTGTGTTTTATTTTACATAAAAAGCAACTTCATTGGATACATGAAGCTTTCCAGATTTGTAAATTGAATGGATTATGAACTTTAGGATACATTATCTTGGTAACATAATTGCCAACAAAGAAAAAGGAGAATATTATAAACTATATATGTCTCTGATTCCATAGTTTAAACATATCTGAAATAGCATTTCCAGAGAAGAAATACTGCTATAAACCTTATCAATGAATATGACCATATAAAAGGACAAAAATATCATAAAGAATCACAATAAAACTGTAGCTCAAATGTGTCAAATATGATACAGGTGCTTCATGAGAAAAGTAATTAAACACTTAAAATCCATAAGCAGTGAGATAGCCCTTTACCCAAATAATATCTCTTGAAACACGTTTAGTTGCATAAATGCCAATTTTTTGGTTTGAGCATCTTTAACTATAAAGAAAGCACAATGAAAGTTTGAATTTGACAAATATATAGAAGAGAAATAGAAGAAATCTATAAAGAAGGAAAAAATATATTTTAGTAAAAGTTACACTTAATATATTTCATTGCTAATATTACTACAACTCCCCTAATAATATATAGGTTTTTAAAAATAACAAAAATGTATTCCTGAAAATAATGCATTGCACATCATAGGTAAAAACACAGTGTTTTATCATAATTGTAAATAAATAAATAAATAAATAAATAAATAAATAAATAAATAAAACATAAATGTTTGAAAAATGTCTAAAAGTTAGTAAGTGAAACCCAGAAGGTATTTGGTGTTTTCATTTGTTTGTTTGTTTGTTTGTTTTTTGTATTTGGTTGTATATTTTTAAAGGTTTGATTTAATATTATGCTGGGACCTTATCTGTTATTAGTTTCTCTGCTACTTGTCAAGTAACATCAATCTGGAATTAATTTGTAAGCCATAGGTTATTGGTCACAAATGTTGACTCCTATAAAGTATAAGTCTATAAGAGGATTTAATTACAAGTGCTATTTTTTTCTTACTTTCAGTGACTTCAGTAGTTAATATTTATTCATAATACTATGAATTTATGGGTATAGAAAAATATTTAACAAATATATGGAATTTTTTTTAATTTTTTTTTATTTATGATAGTCACAGAGAGAGAGAGAGAGAGTGGCAGAGACATAGGCAGAGGGAGAAGCAGGCTCCATGCACCGGGAGCCTGACGTGGGATTCGATCCCGGGTCTCCAGGATGACGCCCTGAGCCAAAGGCAGGCGCTAAACCGCTGTGCCACCCAGGGATCCCTATATGGAATTTTTAATCGTTGATAAACACAGCAGGCCTCTATATACCATAAAAATGAGCTCTTTTTATTTTAAAATTAATATAAATGAAAATGCTAACTGTACCAATTCTTAGAATATTCTCATTGACATCTTTCTGATAAATATGCTATGAATAAACTTCTCTGTAATTTCTTAGTAAAAGATTCAGAACTGATAATCAAAAGGTTTCATTAAAAAATACACTCATTTCTTTTTTGGAAACCAGAACTTACCCTTTTACTCATGGGAACACTATTAGTAATAGCTAAAGATGTGACTAAAAAGCATGGCTGAATAACCTAGAGCAGATGTGGCAAAATATTAATATTTTTATATCTATAGGATATGGTACATTTACATGATATGGTACATATCATTCTTTAAAACTTTCTCATTTTGACATTTTATGTAATATATTTGGAAAATAGATTAGGAAAAAAGCCATTCAGCTCTAAAATGGTTCATCACTCACATTACTCTGCAAGTTTATTCATTTCCAACCTACTTTAAGAAAACTCATTAGTTACTATAGCTATTGAAAAAAAAGATGGTGGCTTAACAGCAGAAAAATCTATCAGTAAACCCATGTGTAATTAAATGCCTTGCCCCTTTAACCTATAGGGCCTATAGCAAAAGTTGCCAAATAAATGTTTATTATAAACTATTATGTATACTTAAGGAAAATAAATAAATAACGTCAAAACTTTAATAAATTGTGAATGAAATATTCATGTCATGTAGAGTGATGTGTATTAGGTTTTCTTTATGTATAAGATGCCTTCAGTATAATTTAAATGTGTCTTTTCATAGTTTAACTTTAAACATTAACTATAACATTTACTTAGCTATATTCTTTCTGTGAAAAATTTCTTTTTCATGAAGTAAAAGTGATATTGAAATTGATATATATATTAAAATAAAACCCTCATATAGTTTATACTTTATAGTAGTCAACATTCATGACCAGGGGATCCCTGGGTGGCACAGCGGTTTGGCGCCTGCCTTTGGCCCAGGGCACGATCCTGGAGACCCGGGATCGAATCCCACGTCGGGCTCCTGGTGCATGGAGTCTGCTTCTCCCTCTGCCTATGTCTCTGCCTCTCTCTCTCTCTGTGACTATCATAAATAAATAAAATTTAAAAAAAAAAACATTCATGACCAATAATCTGTTATTTATAACATATACACCATAAGTGTATATTGATACTGAAATATTTTTATTTTATTATTTTATTTTTTAAAATATTTTATTCACGAGAGACACCCAGAGAGAGAGGCAGAGACATAGGCAGAGGGAAAAGCAGGCTCCATGCAGGGATCCCGATGTGGGACTCGATCCCGGGTCTCCAGGATCACGCCCTGGGTTGAAGGCGGCGCTAAACCACTGAGCCACCCCGGCTGCCGTGTTAGCTTTTTTGTTAGCTATGGCGCTTTGTGATTCAAAGACACTTGAGTATATTATTTGAAAATGTTCTTAAGCTTTTATTTTCAGGGCTTTACTCTTTGTGTATTTCTTTTAGAGAGAAGTTTGGATGGAGTTTTGATTGCCTACTTAATTGTATGTCACTGCTTGTGAAAGGTTTCACTGACTCTGAAATCCAGGATCCAGAGTTGAACTTTGATCTTTGTGATAAATGAAAGATCTGTAGTTCTCACTCTGTCTGAAGATTGTAGAATCAGCTTAGTTTGAAAATGCTGACTTTGTTCTGAACTATATTTTATAATTTTAGTAATTATTAAGCTTTTACAATAAAAAATATTGATATCAACCTAAAAACTGGGGGATAAATTTGGGGATCCATATTTTCCAAATTCTTGTAGAAGATATGTAAGGAGGGACACCTGGGTGGCTCAATGGTTTAGCATCTGCCTTTGCCTCAGGATGTGATCCCAGAGTCTGGGATCAAGTCCCACATTGGGCTCTTTCTCCTCCCTCTGCCTATGTCTCTGCCTCTCTCTGTGTCTCTCATGAATAAATAAAAATAAAATCTTAAAAAAAAAAAAAAGAAGAAGATATGTGAGGAGAAAAAAAATTAAAAGCTTCCTTTGGCAAATTGTACTCTTGTTCATAATTATTGTTTCCTCTTCTGATAAGAGTAATATACTCTGTTTCTGGCTATACATCTTTCTATACTTCTCCATATCATTAGCAGATTTGGCCTGTGATGTATCTTTCTGGATGTGACTTTTGCAAGGTCTGAGAAGAAGCTTCAGAATGATTGCATGGGTCAGCTTAGTGTCTTACGCTTCTGCCATCACTCACTGGAATGAAATACTCAAAAACAGTACTTTTTCAGTCTGTGTCTTAGAATGAGAGGATAGTCTGGAGCAGAGCCACAGCCAAACTTTGACCTATGTGTGCACAAGAAATCAGTGTTTACTGTTATGAATGCGCAAGATCTTAAGAGTAACGCATACCACAACATAACCTAGTAAAAGCTGACTGAGTATAGCTGAGGCTCATAGGCACTATTGCCATTCTACTGATGTTTGCTTCCATTTTGCACTGCTATATCTCTTGGGAAATATAACCTCTTCCAGTGCTTAGCACTGCGTCTTCTAAGCACATAGACTCCCATTATTCCCTGCCATATTCCATTAGGTAATAACATCACTTCAACAAGATTTTCTCATTTCCTAATAAGCACAGGCAATGTGCTACTTCCAATTCCACTGGGCATAGTCATATCTGATTGACAGCATCATCATTTTCAACAAATTTCCTCAACTCATTCAACACCAGAATCTCAAATGTACCTCCAATAACATAGCTTCTATTCCATAAGCTAAATGATCTGTGAACATCTTTGTGTACCAAAGCTGTGTCAATTGCTTTGCAGATTTGGAGATAAATGTCTTTCCCTTGGTATTCACTTTCAACCATTCTGTTGTATCTATTTTTATTGACACTTTCTTTATCATTTCTACCTTCCTTCTAGAGGAATTATAACTCAGATTTGAATAGTAAAACATGATTCTGTGCTCAGAATTGCCCCTTACATTGAAATATTTTAAAATATTGATTTCAATATTGATAAAGTGTGATAGTTGTTTCATGCTGTTCTTGGTATTTAAATATTATTTCTTGCATACATTATTATTATACAAGGAAAAAGTACTGACTCTAATTTGCTTCTTTTTCACATTGAGAAACTCCATGTAAGAAGAATTATAACTCATAATTGAATAGTAAAATATTCTGTGCTCAGAATTGCTCCAGACAACTGGGAGTGAAAGGCTATGTAAATGACTTCATTTTGTCATCTTTTATAACATATGGTCAATAATTATTTTCTAAATGTTAATTAAAATTTTATGCACAAATTTAATGTATTGCTTTTAATCATATAAACTTATAGAAATATTTACTGAGAAAATTATGAAATAATTACCCTTTTTGTTCCCCACTAATATTTTTTAAAGTATTATTAGTTTTAAAAAGATTAATACTTCACATGAATTGACTTCATCCAGATCACTAGACATATATGAATTCCAAGGAAAGTCACAAGTGAGGTTAATATTAGGACCTGATCATGGTAAAATTTGTCTCTATAATGTATAACATGGAATATCCAACCCAGGTATAAAATATTTCATAGTTCATAGTACCCTATTTTTTCCATTTGCATATAATTATATGAGAAGTCTAACACGCACACATACACACACACACATATATATGGTATGAATGTGTGTATATATATATACACACATGCACAATCTGTGATATGTATACACAAATTCTGACATTTTTGGTTCAAATATCTTAAATTTAGTGACATTCTGTTGAGCTTAATTACAAAAAGGGAAATGGAATTCAGAAATAAAAATAACAGTAAATTGGTTTTATACCATACTTAAAGGATCTATCCAACAAGAGGACCTAACAGTCATGAATATCTATGCCCCTAATGTGGGAGCTGCCAAGTATATCAATCAATTAATAACCAAAGTTAAGACATACTTAGATAATAATACACTTATATTGGGAGACTTCAACACAGCACTTTCAGTAAATGACAGACCTTCAAAGCACAACATCTCCAAAGAAACAAGAGCTTTAAATGATACACTGGACCAGATGGATTTCAGATATTTGTAGAACTTTACATCCAAACGCAACTCAATACACATTCTTCTCAAGTGCACATGGAAGTTTCTCCAGAATAGACCACATACTGGGTCACAAATCAGGTCTTAACCAGTATCAAAAGATTGGGATTGTCACCTGCATATTTTCAGACCATAATGCTTTGAAACTAGAACTCAATCACAAGAAGAAATTTGGAAGAAAAATTGGACAGCCATGTGCAGAAGAATGAAACTAGACCATTCTCTTCCACCATACACAAAGATAAATTCAAAATGGATAAAAGATCTAAATGTGAGACAAGAATCCATCAAAATCCTAGAGGAGAACACTGGCAACATCCTTTTTGAACTTGGCCACAGCAACTTCTTGCAAGATACATCTATGAAAGCAAGGGAAACAAAAGCAAAAATGAACTATTTGGACTTAAGATAAAAAGCTTCTGCACAGCAAAAGAAACAGTCAACAAAACTAAGAGACAACCTACAGAATGGGAGAAAATATTTGCAAATGACATATTAGATAAGGCTAGTATGCAAGATCTATAAAGAACTTATTAAACTCAAAAGCAAAGAAACAAACAATCTAATCATAAAATGGGCAAAAGACATGACAGAAATTTCACAGAGGAAGACATAGACATTGCCAACAAGCACATGAGAAAATGCTCCGCATCACTTGCCATCAGGGAAATACAAGGCAAAACCACAATGAGATACCTTCCTCAAAGAGTTAAAATAGAACCGCCCTATGACCCAGCAATTGCACTGCTGGGGATTTACCCCAAAGATACAGATGCAGTGAAACAGTGAGACACCTGCACCCCAATGTTTATAGCGGCAATTCCACAATAGCCAAACTGTGGAAGGAACCTCGAAGTCCATCGAAAGATGAATGGATGAAGAAGATGTGGTCTATGTATACAGTGGAATATTCCTCAGCCATTAGAAATGACAAATACCCACCATTTGCTTCAACATGGATGGAACTGAGGGTATTATGCTGAGTGAAATAAGTCAATCAGAGGAGGACAAACAGTATATGATCTCATTCATTTGGGGAATATAAAAAATAGTGAAAGGGAATAAAGGGGAAAGGAGAAAAGTTGAGTGGGAAATATCAGAGAGGGAGACAGAACATGAGAGACTCCTAACTCTGGGAAACAAACAAGGGGTAGTGGAAGGGGAGGTGGGTGAGGGGTTGGGGTGATTGGGTGACGGGCACTGAGGGGGATCCTTGACGGGATGAGCATATTGATAGTTTAATTTTTTGTTTGTTTTTTTCTTTGTTTTAATAAATAAAAAATATTACGTTTTGGAATCCGTTCTCCCTTTTTGTTAATTTTATCTTTATTCTAGTATATAACAAGTTTGATGTTTATCTTTTATGATCTTTTATCTTTTATAATCTTAGAAATTTTACTTAAAAATGTTTATATTCTAATAGCATGAATACACTCTATGAACATGAAAAATACTGACCATTTTATTTCTAACACAAATCTGAAATTTTCCAGTGAGATGAAATAGAAGAGCATAACCATCATGGAACTCCCCATACTAAATATGCTCTTATTTTAATAAATGTCTCTGGTTTTTTCATTGCTATCAGAGATGAATGGAAGTGGCATCATCACAGTCCCCACGATATAATGCATTTTGCAGCAACTATAGCATAACACAGTGGGAGAAGCACAGGTTTTATTGACAGAATTTAAATTTTGATTCTGCCAATTACTTACTATGGGACCTTGGGTGAATTACTTAATTTTTATAAGCCTTAGGGTCCTCATTAGTAAAGTAGTGGTGATCATATGTAATCCAACATACTGTGAAACTTAAATGACAAGTGGTAGTTTAAAGAGATTAGCACTGGGAGCACCAGTAAATGTGAGCTATTCTATTGAACTCATTACCGTTATTACTGCTATTACAGAAGTGACAGGTGGTCCAAAAACAGTTCTGGGGTTACAAATGGCACCTCCTCCCAAATCACCTCTCACAAGATTCAAGATTAGTTGAGAAAAAAAGCAGAAAGACTATTTGGCTACATAGTATTAAACCTGCCATCCTCTCCTCTATTCCTTTTGTCTAATGATTTCAAGAGTCAGGTCAAGGCTGAAATGAATTGCTCTCAAAAGAGACCCCTAAAGAGTACAAGAGAGGGCATCTGGGTGGCTCCATTAGTTAAGTATCTGACTCTGGATATCAGCACAGTTGTGAGTTCAAGCCCCGCATTGGGATCCACACTCAGTGTGGACTTCAGACAGACAAACAAACAAACAAACAAAAGAGCAAGACAGAACTGTGCCCTGACTTAGGAACAGTAGCTGATGCAACTATTTTTCCTGATACAGATAATTTAAAATGAGTGTTTAATTATGAATAGCTATAATATTTGAGTATTAAATTCTAAAGCTATAACATAAATTTTTCATTATACAGATGAATGACATATGTTTAATTTAGAGATACTGAAATTCCATTTAATTTGCATATTGTGAGAAAAAGTTTTAGAAATACTATTCTAGTATATTCATCTATTAAAATAGCCGTAGTCATATATATTCCTTATACTTATACTTTTCCTAAGACAACTTCTTAAGAATTCTTTTCTTCTTTTTTGTTTTGCTTATGATTTTGTAAACTATTTAGAACCCTATCAGCACTATGATCTGTGTATCTCAAATAATAAGAGCTAATATTTGTTGAGTGCTTATCCAGATGGACTGTTCTATTCAATCATTTAAAAACCCTGTGACAATAATAATAATAATGAATAAAATAAAAAATAAAAACCCTGTGACATTATTATTAATCTAATTTTTAGTTAGGAACACTAAGATATAGAGGTTGTTACTATAATTATTTCTATAATAAAAATGTTAAAGTAATAACTTACTGAGAAATCACTGAAGACAATAACTCTCAAGTATATTTTATATTTTCAGCTTCTGAAATGTGAATTCTTGTTTTGGTTAGTGTCTTCTTGTTCTGATGCCTCTGTAAACAGCCCATGTTTATTTTTTGAATGACATAAAGAGTTGGTTAGAGAAAGTGCTAAATGTCAGGTACATAATTACAGACTTCCTCCCTCATTTAAGGGTCTTAAAAATCACTCCACATAGAGTAGCAATATTATCTGTTTAAAAACAAAAAAAAACATAATATTCCCTCTTTCTCTCATATATCATCCCATGCTTCTTTTATTTCCTTTTAGATGATATCTAAAATAATAGCTATTTGAAGTATATTCACATTTTTAGATATCAAGAGAGTATCTCTTATTTCTTCAATCAACGTTTTTCCTATTTCTCCTTCTGCATCTTTTGCATTCCACATTGAATCAATTATTACAGCCGTGGTTGATAATATGTTTAATACCCAAGTCCAGTGGTGATTGTGACATTATAATTCATTAGGAAATTAAACTATCAAAAGCCTTTAGTGAGGGACGCCTGAGTATCTCAGCTGTTGAGTGTCTGCATCTGCCTCAGCGCGTGATCCCAGGATCCAGGATCGAGTCCCACATCAGGCTCCTAGCATGGAGCCTACTTCTCTCCTCTGCCTATGTACTCTGCCTCTCTCTCTCTGTGCCTCTCATGAATAAATAAATAAAATCTTTTAAAAAAGCCTTTAGTAAATATTTATAAAGTTGGATATTACTGGATATATTAAATTTATTTCCACTGGTTAAAATAAAGAAGAAGATAGAAGAAGGTAAGGGAGTATCTGAAAACCAAATTTGCCTGAAGATATATATGTGTATGTACATGCATATGTATATGTATATGGAAGACAGTGCTCTCTCAAAAGCTAATGGACTTAGAAGTGCACCTCGTCTATATCAAGATTATCTTAAGCAGCTTATGGTACAAAAATTGATCTGGGAAATCATCGCTTCAATAAGACCAGGCCAATTCTGTCAACATTGATGAAAGTGGATACTCAACCCCAGATCAAATATATCCTGAGCTTGCAATGCATTCATTTTGGTCAAGAAAATGGAGAGTAAGCATGGATGTCTGAGAAGCTTCCAGGATTTGATACAAAACATTATTTAAAACAGAACTCCAAGGAAGACTTCATTAGAACTGTGATGATGCTGTTAATGCATCCCATGACTCTGTGTCTCTGAAACACCATTAGGTCTAATTATCCCTGTGTGTGCTGACCATGCAATGGCAAATAAGTATGACAAAGGAGACATATGAATGTAAGTCTTCACATCATCAAATGTTGCTATAGCTGATAGGTATGGGAAAACAAGAGAACAAAGCTTTTGTTACTGTTGTTTTAGAGTTTAAGCATCCAACAAATCTCAAAATTCAGGGTCTTCCATTCTGACTAATTTGTGCAAATTCCTCCCGTATATTTATTATATGTTTGCATTCTACTTTAAAAAGTAATATGTGCATTTTTGGAAATTACCTATGAATACACAAAGAAAAAAATATCTTTAATGCCAATATTCAGATGTAACAAGTAGTAATAAGTCTAGGCTTCCCCCACACCTCCTTGAATGTACATGTAGATTTTGGGGACAGGTAGAGATATGTACTGGGAAGTTGTTTCCTGCCTGAACTGGGATATAAGAACTCTTCTTCATGTACTGCCAGTACTAATATATAAAAATGCACACTAGGAACGGAGACAGAATAGTGACTAGGACCATAGGCTAGATGAATAAGAAGAACACTAAGATGTTGAAATCCCTTCTCTCTCTAGCTCCTTTGATTTATCTTCATATTTAAAATTATGAGATTAAAAGCTTACTATTTTAATGGAAACATAGTAAGCTACTCAGTGAATGAATATGTACCTGAAGGAGGAGGAATACTTTAATGTGGACTCTGAAATTCTTGGCAGTTTGTGGCACAGTTTCAGAGAAAGGCATTATTCCCTTTGCAGGTGAGAAATAACAATGGAAGTTTGGGAAGATTCTAGAGAAATCTAGAATTTGGCACAGATATTGACTAGTATTCTATCGGCATGGTCTTGATCTAATTGTTATGCATTGTTGTCACATGGCAGCAAGAATAAGAAAAGGAGAATAAGAAAAGATGCTGTTTTTTATTTCTTCTGAGGTCCCAGAAATAGCCAGGGAATATCTTGTGGAGATCTAAACCCCGGCTAAATCAAAGATCATGACATTAAAGATATTAGAATACATTTAGATATGCATAGTTTTTGTGAATGGATTTCATAACCTAGGATGCTTAAGGTGGAGCACACCAGTGATATAGATAGATAATGATAATGATAGATAATTTTCATTTATTTTGGTAGTAGCCTTTACTTGTCCCTAATTTATAAAAATAACACTCTATTGCTAAATACCACTAATTCTGTGTTTTTTCCTGTTAAGCCATAGAGACCACATTATTTATAAGATGGAAAAATTAAAAATAAATAACATTTTCACTCTTATTACATCATTTTCACTTTTAAGTGGTAATTGGCCAGTTTCACCGTGAATGAAAATGTCACTATTACAATTGATATCTCAATTTCAAATGTGGTCTTATAAAGACCATTTTCTCAGGATGCCTGGGTAGCTCAGTAGGTTAAGTGCCCAACTCTTGATTTGAGCTCAGGTTATAATCTCAGGGTCCTGAAATCAAGCCCTGCATTCAGCTCCACACTCAGGTTGGAGTCTGCTTTCCCTCTCCCTCTTCCCACTCACACTCTAAATAAATATAAATAAATAAATAATAAATAAATAAATAAATAAATAAATAAATAAACAAACAAATAAATAATGAAGGCTGATTTCTTATGTGTGGAGTTAGGATTTAGTAGGTTATCATTTGGTGTACATTTGTGATAAAACTAATGTGTTATATGAGCCCCCCTACTATTGCTTATACATAAACTCATTTCCCAAAAATCTGTCTTTGTTTTATAAGAAGAGATGAAAGTAGAATATATATCTTTGTATAAGGCAGAATAATAGATCCCCAAAGGTGCATACATCCTAATCTCCCAAAACTGAATATGTTAGATGACATAGCAAAGGGGACTTAAGTTTGGCAATAGAAAGTTAGAATTAAATTGCCAATCAACTGATCATGAGATGAGAAAATAATCCTGCTTTATCCAGGCAGGCCCAGTGTTATCACAAAGCTCTTGGAAGTGGAAGGCAGAGGCAGAAGAGAGAGAGAACCCTAGAGATAATAGCATAAGAAAGACTTGGTCCAACATTGTTGCTTTAAAAGGAGGAATGGGACCATGAGACAAGGAATATGGTGGCCTCTAGAGAATGGGAAAAGCAAGAGAACAAAATTTCTATAAAGATTCTCGAAGAAATTTAGCCATCCCGACACCTTGTTTTGGTCACAATAAGACCTATTTTAGAATTCTGACCTCAGAACTGTAAGATTATGAATTTGTGTTGTTTTAAGTCACTAAGTTTTTAGTAAATTGTTACAACAGCCAGAAAACTAACACAACTTAAAATGATCAATTTTAAAGAAAGTGAGTCAATGTAGTGAAAATGTATGACTCATGAATTAAAATATTTGATTATAGGTTTAAGAACTGGAAATAATGAATACTGTTACTTTATAGAAATAGATAACTACAACTTTAGAATTGCTGACTACCTCTCAACAGAAATCATTCTATAACGTTTTCATGTCACCTAAAATAGCCTAGTTGACTATTACAATAATATCAACAGTAAAGCAGTAAGTTACATGGATTTCTTTACCAATCTTGAAATATGCATGGTATTGTGCATTTGGATCTATTTATTTATGGAGTTAATGTTCTTTATTGTACTGGTTATTGAGAAATATTAGCCGGAACATCTTCTACCTCTACACTGCTTCTTTATAAGAAAATAAGAGAAAAAAAAAAAAAGAAAATAAGAAAAATAAACATGGATAGATATTAAGGCCCTGTAAATTAAGATCTGAACTTGCTTAAATTCACCCTCATAAATGTAATTACTGTATATCTAAGTTTTGGCATAATTTTCCCTTTGAGACCTGTTAAATAGGTTGAAGTTGATGTGGAAGAAAAACAATGTTATGACCAATATTTTCCTTTAACATTCAATGTTGATCCTTTCAATATTGACAATAAACTTAGTGTTGGTCTGTGACTGCCTTTAGAACTTATTGATAAGCTAAACTCAAAGGCCTCTCAATCCCAGTTTCCAGAGAGATGTACTCTTTCTCACCTCTGAGCTTCTATAAAAATTTAGGTGCACAGGGTAATTTATGGAATTTTTTTGCCCCATGACTAGATTCTAAGTCCTTAAGGAAGAGCCTGTTTCCTACCAATGGGTGACTGCCTACTCTGGTAACTTCTGTGACTGTTAGCATAATAAACTGACAATGCTTTATAAAGAAGATAATAAAATGAAGCACTAGACAGATTTCAAGTCCTCTATATGCTCCATATTCTTTATATTTCGAGTCCCTAAATGTTTGCTACTGCAATAAATAATCTCTGCCCACTCTTGACGACTATTATAGGAGCTCACTAAGGAATATTTCCAGCAAGCCACCATATGCTACTCTCTTTTATATTATACACTGGAGCATACAAGCAGTATATTCTATTCTGTTAAAGAATATATGAAGATTTATTGGAGTAGAATTTACTATATCATTTGGTTTAAATCAAATTCATGAGATTTGCCAACTTTGCTAATTACTTTGGGAAATATGAGGGAAAAAATCCTCATTTTTTATTCTGAAGAGGTCAACCTATTCCAGCTTGAGATATCTCTCAAGCTTTTTCTTAGCAACAGGGACTTGATGTTCCATTAGCATAATTGCATGCATCCTTCAAGCCTCAAGGAGGACTTCGATGCACTGAAATTTTAACTGTGTCTGACTCCTCATTTGAAAAAAAAAAAAAGTAATTTCTCAGAAAAATCCTACAGGATCAACAAAGTTATGTGTCATACTGAGGATTAAGGACATTGAAAATGTCTGTTCTATGATAATAAATTTCTTCATTCCTTTAAAATAGTAACCTCAGAGGAAGCAATTTTGAAGTGAGAAATTAAGGCTTAGAAATGAGGGGTTATACATAGTTAACCTCTATTATCACCAACAACTCACAAATCATATTAGTCTTGAGAACAATCAGATAAAATTTAGCAAATTACATGAATATTGGATAAGAAAGACAATATCCATTGCTAATATAAATAGAAACCTAACTGTATTTTAACACAGATTTTCTTTATTAATGTCTGTGGTTTTGGATTTCTATGTGAAAAAAGTTGAATTTTTAAAATAGCAAAAATAATCACCATATTGACAAATGTGGAAACCTTACTGCCTTAAGTTAACATAATGAGTTACAATTTTAACTCTATCTACCTTGATGGAAAATAATCCACTGAGTTTTGTTACTTTTTTAAAAAAAATATGAATATGGAAAAGATGAATTTCAGGATTTCTTTACCATTTGCATTCCTTGATTTTAAATTATGTGTATTCATGTATATTATCTCCTACCTGGTAACTAAAAGTCCAGTGTTGAAAGTTTTTCCAAAATCATGTCAAAGGATGGAATTAATTTAAAAAATTATGGGCATGCCTGGGTGGCCCAGTCAGTTAAGCATCTGCCTTTGGTCATGTCAAGATCCCAGGGTTCTGGGATCCAGTCTCCTGGGGGGAGGAGTTGCTGCTCACCAGGGAGCCTACTTCTGCCTCTCCCTCTGCCCCTCCCTCTGGCTTGTGCTCTCTCAAATTAATAAATAAAATCTTTTTTTAATTTAAAAATTATGTCAATTTTTAGTAAATATAGTAGTCCTTCCTTACTCAGAGGGAATATATTACAAGACTCTGAGTAGATGTCTGAAACCACAAATAGTACCACATATATATATTCCCTATACATGCATACCTATGATAAATGTTAATTTATAACAATAAGAGATTAACAGTAATAACCAATGATTGAATAATATAATAACGTACTGTAATAATAGTTATGTGAATATGGTCTCTCTCTCCCAAAATATCTTATTATACTGTACTCATCCTTCTCCTGATGGTGTGAGATAATAAAACGCCTACCTGGGGAGATGAAGTGAGGGGAATGACACAGGCTTTGTGATGTAGCATTAGGCTATTACTGACCTTCTGGCAATAAGTCAGAAGGAGAATCATCTGCTTCTGGGACTGGGTTGACAGGGGGTAATGAAAACCCATGGAAAGCGAAACTGCAGATAACAGTGGGCTACTTCCTGTATCTAAATAAGCATATTAATGTAGAATATCAGATGTGATATATAATTGACGATTAGTATAAAATACTGTCATATATTTGGGATACAGTAATCAATATGTCTGTTAAACGAATGCATAATCAAAGGATAAAATAGAGAAAATGCAAACGTGTTCAGGTAGAACAGATTTAAAAGAGCTTTAAAGTTGTGGGGAGGTCAGGGTAGCCTGGGCCTGTGGCCTGGGTAGCTCAGCGGTTTAGTGCTGCCTTCAGCCCAGGGCCTGATCACAGAGACCCGGGATTGAGTCCCATATCGGGATCCCTGCATGGAGCCTGCTTCTCCCTCTGCCTGTGTCCCTACCTCTCTGTCTCTCTGTTTCTCATGAATAAATAAATAATAAAATCTTTAAAAAAAATAAAGTTGTGGGGAAAGAAACATTTAAGATGGGAAAAGCAGGAAAGAGAGGAAAATAGAAAATATATATTAAAAAGGGTAGACTGATTTCTTGTGTAATAACCTTGAGAAGGACTGCCTTTTCAACTTGTATAATGCCTCCTTCTTGCTCTCTTTCAAAAATGAAAATTTCCCTCTGAAAAGGCAACCTGGAAAACAGTAAAAAGAAACAGGCACACAGATGAGTTCTGGTAGTTAAGGGGGAACCTAGATGCTTTAAATGAAGTAAAAAGCATTGCTGCAGCCAGGATATATTCCAAGGTACGTGGTGACCGTATGTTCTGACCCAAATTGCTGTGTAACCAACAACCAATACCTACTCATGGACCGTGAGTAGAAGCAAATCATCTACATCAGGGGTTGGCCAACTGTGGCCCATGAGCCAAACCCAGAAATCAGCGTGTTTTGTAAATAAAGCTTTACTGGAACACAATTACAACCATTGGGGATAGCTGCTTTTGCTTCACAAGGGCAGATTTAGGTAAGTAAGGCAGAGACCTTGAGGCCAACAAGGGTGAAAATATTTACTATCTGGCCACTTAGAGAAAACATTTGGCAGTTCTACTATAGATGGCTACTTGGATGTTCCTTTTCTCTGATTCTTTACCCATTACAGTTCATAAGACTGTCAATGTAGAAACACATAATCATTGCCTTTTTGAAATAGTTTTTTTTTTTTTTTAATTTTGGAAAATTACCTTGAAAGATAGATTTTCTTTTAAAGAAAAGTTTTTTATCTAACTCTTTTTACCCATTGTTCTCATAGCACAACAAACAAAAAAACATCTTACTAGTAACCCCCAAAATATTTTACTGAACTTGAAATTACCCCAAAGAAAAATCTCAAATGTTACAAATATTTTTGTTAAGAAATGTTTACTTATGCTTCATAGCAGCGTAATAACAGAGCTCGTATCACCATAGAGTCTTGATTATTACATTGTATAAGCAAGATAAATTCACTTATGCTGTATCTTAGAGAACCTCCAGAAAGGATATTGATGCAAATATAAAGATGGATCTCAAATTCAGAATCTTTCTAATAATAAAGAAGAGATGATAACTTCTGAAAGTGTTAAAGTTGGAGCTCTCTATTGTTTATGTTTTAAACTAGAATCATTATCAAAGCAAGTAGGCAAAGAAACTCATTATTAGTAGTAGTAATAGTATTACTGTGATTACTATTGCAAATGGAAGTGGTGGAAGTGTCTGAGGATCTTTATCCAGATTCTAATTACTGCCATGTTTTTGATTTTGGATCTGAGGTACAATTTGTTGCTATTGGTGGTAGTTTCTGATATCACTAAAATAGATTTACATTTAAGAGATCAAAGTCAGAGGCACCTGGGTGGCTCAGTGGTTGAGCATCTGCCTTCAGCTCAGGGTGTGATCCCGGGGTCCTGGGATCGAGTCCCACAGCAGGCTTCTCACGGGGAGGCTGCTTTTCCCTCTGCCTATGTCTCTGCCTCTCTTTGTGTTTCTCATGAATAAATAAATAAAATCTTTTAAAAAAGAGAAAAAGTTAAAAAAAAAAGAAATCAAAATCAATCCAACACTGAACATAACTTTTCCTTTGACATTGAAGAAAAAATGGCTCAAAAACTCTTTTCATCAACATTCACACATTCAGTTAAAATTATTGCAACCAGTACGTATCAATAGCTGACAATTCTGTTGGTGAAGATGATATAAATGATCACACTGTATACATTCAATCAATGATGAACTGCAAAATATCAACTGTATGTATTCCAGATGCCTAGTCTTTAGAGCCAGATTGAATGATAATTAAATCACAGTTGATTCCCATGTATTAATTTTGGGGAGAGGGCAAGGTATTTAACATGTCTGGGCATCAAATACTGTGTTTTTAAAATATTTTATTGAATTACCTTTGTAAAATCAGTACTCTAGTCTTTAAAACCTTAAATTTTAAATGATAATTGGATGACAGTTATTCTCATTTATTAATTCTGTGTATTGGGTGAGACATTTGACATGTCTGAGCCTCTAATCTAGTTTACCTTCAAAACTGAGATGCCAATATCTAATAGGAAGAATATTGTGTTTAAATGATAAACTGTTCTTAGTACATGGTAGCCTAAAATAAATACTCAGCATATTCATCATCACCAATATCATCATCTTTACAATAGAGGTTTGAAGAAGCTTACTTTCTCTGGCTCTTTTACATGTGTAGGTCACCGTTTAATACAGTCCTAAATGGAAGAAATCAGAAATATACTACATTTATATTTTCTGTTTCCTTTTTTTTTTTTTTTTTTAATTTTTATTTATTTATGATAGTCACAGAGAGAGAGAGAGAGGCAGAGACATAGGCAGAGGGAGAAGCAGGCTCCATGCACCGGGAGCCCGACGTGGGATTCGATCCCGGGCATCCAGGATCGCGCCCTGGGCCAAAGGCAGGCGCTAAACCGCTGCGCCACCCAGGGATCCCTATTTTCTGTTTCCTATCCTGATAAAAGTGACAGGTATGCTGGTACCTTGCCTTCCTATTCTTTGTTTTAGAATTGCAGTATTATGCCCAGAGCTTCAGCTATTATCTTAAGACTATAACGTAAAATATGTAAAGGAAAGACCAAGATAATTTCTGAGTCCAAACCAAATTTTGTATATTTGTGTGTATTCAGACACATTTTTATGGAATATCAGTATGTGTATTTATGATTATGTTAATAAATATCATCTGTGTATAACATATATGCACATGAATTAGACATATAAAAGGAAATAAATTTCACATATACATTATTTAGAGATGTTCAATGCATATTATTAAGTAGAAATAACAAGTTGCAGATTTATGAGATTACCTTTAAACAATAACATATCTTGTAACCAACTAGTCAAAAGAAAACAACAAAAAACCCAGAAGCCTATATTTGAGCTAGAATGAATTTGTGAGATTGTATGTGTACACAGAATTATATATATATACTGGAGTGTTAAAATTTTGTATTTAATATATGGCTGCAGGAGAGGGTGTTACACTTGCTAAAATGTGAATATTTGGACGGTTATAGAATAGCATAAGCTTTTATGGGTTATGTTGAACTTCATATTAAATAAAAATATTGAGAACTTATGAAGGAAACTACATGGAAGAGAAGCAAATGTTCATTTATTTATATTAAATCCATTTTAATTGAGCCTAAGTAATGTCAGGCTTAATGATCCTCTATTCAACATATATACAATATATATTGAATATATTCAATAATATCGGTGTTTTATAACTTACTATCAATTACATTTTTTTTTGTTTATTGATATTATCATGACAAATACTAACTTTTAAAGTGTAAAAGCTAAGGAATAAGGCATAGATAAGGTTGTTTCCAGTTCTCTGTTTAAAATAATCTTATTGGGCTGCCCGGGTGGCTCAGTGGTTTAGCACTGCCGTCAGCCCAGGGTCTGGTCCTGGAGACCCGGGATCGAGTCCCACGTCAGGCTCCCTGGGTGGAGCCTGCTTCTCCCTCTGCCTGTGTCTCTGCCGCCCTCTCTCTCTCTTTCTCTGTGTCTCTCATTAATACATAAATCTTAAAAAAATAATAATAAAATAAAATAATAAAATAAAATAAAATAATCTCATTAGTGAAAGGTATCAGTTTAAGACTGAATTAACAGATTAGTGTACATAAATTCCTTAAAGAGCATCTCTTATAGATGAAGTTGACTTCAATGTTTGAATCTTCCTGACTTCGTTTATGACAGTGAATTCCATTATGTAAATTGACCTCCTATTTCCATTGAGTTGAATTAAATGTTCAAAATGTGATAGTTTATTTCTAATATGTTTTTCGAAATGGAAGAATATCTTTTAAAAAATCAAATCTTGTAAAACCATTCTGTTGGAGTGTTTTTGAATTGAGATCAAGTGATATTGGTAATGTAGACTTACACTCTTAGAAAATATAGTTATTAAAAGAATATGCACACCATTTTAAGTGTTAATGAAAGTAAAACTGGCTTTTTGAAAATATTTGATTCAACTTTTCTATGGAAAAAAAAACTTTTCTATGGAAAAAATTCAAATAAACAGGAAATTTTATATAAACCTGTGTTATATTTGTTTCAGAGATTTGTCCTAATATGTGCACATAGTAATACTTGTACTTAGAAGCCATAGAACTTGATAATAGAATATAGAAAACTAAGATTTTTGTGATTATGTTAAGTATTAATGTAATGTCTAAAAATGAGCTGTCAGTTTTAACTTGTAAAGGTAACTTTGAACTTCAAATGCTGTTTAATATGGAGAAAAATGTGACAGACTTTTGCTCTATGGAATACACAAACTAACCATCCAGTCATATTTTCTACAGTACTAATCAAAATGGTAGATCTTAATTATGGAAGCCGTAGTTAATTGAATTATAAAAAACTGCACAATTTTCTAGCTTAATGGTGACAAAAGCTGAGGAAAAATACATTCAGGATGTTTAGGATGTAAATAGGTTTAAGAGTGTGTCTACAATAGGACAAAGGTCTTAGTGTGAGTGAAATCAGGACACTTATAACTGTAGACAGGGCAAGTTGAAATCTAATAATGCTGTGAACACAAGAAAACATCATTATTTTCCAAATTTTTCATCCTTTCCAATTTAGAAATTTATGGAATAATTTGATGCAATAGAGAGAATGGAAAGATTTATTCAGTCTTCACATTATCACATTATTATGGTGCTTGGATTTTTGGTCACTTCCAGAGACGAAGCTAAATGTACAGCAAAAACATGAGGAACTACTGCCAAATACCTTCCAGCTTAAACACTATCACGATCACAGGAGTGATCTGAGAGTTAATACAAGTAGAAGAAAACTCCATATGACCAAAGATGCAGGCCAGCCTCCAACTCAGCTGGATTCTGACCTGTGCCAACTACCAAGAAAATGAAAGACTTTACATGATGTGGGAAAAACAAGCAAACAAAATTTTAGTTTAAACTTCATTGTTTTCTACACATGTCTGAATGCAATAAAAATAAAATCATGAGATATGTAAAAGAAACAAGAAAATGTGTCCAAAAGGTGAGAGGAGAAAGGCAGCCCAGAGATAAAACTCACAAATGACCCAGCTCTATCATAAAAAACTAGAAAAAGATAAATTAAACTGAAAATAAGTTAAATACAGAAAATAATACAGATAAGAATAGAAATCAATGAAATAAAAAACAAGCCAAATATAGAGCAAGTTAACAAAGCCAAAAGTTGTTTATAAAGATCATTAAATGCTTTAATATCTGGTGAGAATTAACAAGAAAAAAAGAAAATGCAAATTATCAACATCATGAATGAGAAGATTCCACTGCACATTTAAAATGAATAATTAAGTGATATTATGAGCAACTTTATACCAATAAATTCAACATTTAGGACTAAATCAGACAGGAGACAACATAATCAGAAAAGCCCTATATCTAAAATGTAAATTAAAATCATTATCATAAAGCATTTCATGCAGAAAATTAAAGGTTCTAATATGTATTTGATTAACACTATCAAGCGTGAAAGAAAAAATAATATTAATTTTGATAAAATTATTCCAGAATATAGAGGAAGAAATACCACTACCCAATTCATTTCATGAAGTCAAATTAACCTACAGAATAAAACTTGGCAAAGGCATTAAAAGAAAAATATATCACAGATCAATATCCCTCATGAACATAAAAGCCAAAAAAAATTTCAAAATATTAGGAAATATAACCCAGCTAAACACAAAATATGTAAAACAGCATAATTAACTGTGGTTGCATCACAGAATGCAAATTTGGATTATCCATTGAAAATCAATCAACGCGGGACACCTGGGTGGCTCAGTGGTTGAACATCTGCCTTTGGCTCAGGGCATGATCCCGGGGCCTGGGATCAAGCCCCACATCCAATTCCCAGTGAGGGAGCTGTTTCTCCCTCTGCTTGTGTCTGCTTCTCTCTCTGTGTCTCTCATGAAAATACATAAAACCTTAAAAAAAAAAAAAATCAATCAATGCCATTCACCTTACAAAGGAGAAAAATAAAACCAAAAATTTGACATCTCAATAGATTTTTAAATACTGTCTGATAAAATGTAACACTCTTTTTTTTAAATTCCTAAAAAAAAAGAAATAAAAAATAACAATTTATGTCTCCCAATGAACATCTAACAAAAGCCTATAGAGCTATTATAATTAATAACAGAATATTCAATACTTTTCCATAAGATTTATTAGTCAAGCGTGTCTGGCCTCACCTTTATAATTTTAAAGAAGATTATAGCCAGTAAAATAAGTCAAGAAAAAACATAAAAGTTATAAAAATAGAAAAAAAATAAGTACTCTTTTTATTTACAGAAAGCATGATTATTTATACAAAAAAAAAAATCCTACCTAAAGCACTACAGATTAAAAATAAGTTAATTTAGCAAAGCCTCAGCATACTGAGCCAAGAGACAAAAATAAAATGTATTAATTGATAATAGGTAGATAGATATATGATAAAAAAGCAGGAAACAATTGGAAAATAAAACTTTAAAATTTTGTTTTAAAAACACTGAGGAAAAAAAAAAAAAAAAAAAAAAACACTGAGGAAACCATAAAATTAGGGATGAATCTAACCAAACATGGATAAGGCCTATTCTCTAAAAATTTCAAAACATTTCTGCAATATTAAAGAATTCTAATAATAGTTGGAGAAATATATCATGTTTATGAGTTGGAAGCTTTATTTTTTTTCACAGTTTGCACTTGTTAAATGTACATAGAGACTCCGTATAATCCCAATAAAAGTAGGGTTTTTTAAAAAAAAATGAAATTCACAAGTTAATTCTAAAATGCATCCAGAAATGAATCTGGGAAATGCAAATATTAAGAAGCCAAATGAAATGTCACTATTTACTATATGTTTTAAAAATATTTAGATCTAACAACATTAAATGTTGATGAAGATCTGGAGAAATAGGAACTTTAATGTACTGCTGTAAGAATGTACAATAGCATCACTGTGGCAAAACTGATTGTGGTTCATTCCTTTAGTTTTGTATTGGTGTATAATTAGCATCTAACAAAATGACAGGTCTTACCCAGAAGCAAACACGTCCTGATTTCTCTCTCCATAGCTTGTATTATACTACCCGTTCTCTTATTGAAAAAAATAAATAAATAAAGGAATAATAAAGAATGTGATCTTTTGTTTCTGGCTGCTAGTGCTTAGTATAATGTATTTGAAATTCCTTCACGTTATTGAGTGCAATGGTAGTTTGATTTTTGGGGAGGTGTGAAGTATTCCATTGAATAAACATGATTTATTTGGCCACTGTGCTGTTGGATGTTATCTGTATCGTTTTCAGGTGTTGGCTATTAGGACTATGGCTGCAATGAATACTCCTGTGAGGTTTCTTGTCATATGTATTCATTATTAACGGGAAAATACATATACCCAGAATTGCTGGTTCATAGGGTAGATTCAGTTTCAATTTACAAGACACTGGCAAAGAGTTCTCTAAAGTTCTTGGAATATTTTACACTTCCAACAACAACGATTTTTTTGTCCTTTCAGCCTTGTAGCTTCTCTCTGTATAAGAACTCATTTTTCTTTAGCTGCTTACATGACGTTTTTTTCTTTCTCTCTAATTTTCAGTAGTTTAATCATGATGCTTCTGTGGGTGATTTTCTTTGACATTATCCTGTTTGAGAGTCACTTAGGTTTTTAGTTCTAAAATGATATTTTTGACCAAACTTTGGAAGTTTTCAAATATCTCTTTAAATATTTTTTTTTTTTTGCTCCCACTTCTTTGTTCTCCCCTTATAGAACTCTAAAGACATAAGTATTAGATCTATAAATAATCATTCTAAAGTCCCTGGAGCATTATTTTTTCCTCAGTTTCTATTGATATATCTTCAAATTCACTGCCTCCTTTCTCAATCATCTCTGTTCCACTGTTATTATTTTTATTTTAAAAATTCTATTTATTAAGTTCTAAAATTTCCCTTTGGTTATTTTTTTATAGTTTATATTTCCTTGTGGAGAACTTGTACCTTGGCATATTTTTCAATGCATTTACTTTTACCTCATAGAACACAGGTCTGACAGCTGCTTTAAAGTATATGTCTGATAGTTCCAACAGGGGCAGCATCTTGGAATTGACATCTATTGATTGTCTTTACCCTTGAGAAGTGTCTACATGTTTCAAATAGTGCATGTTGAGTGATTTTGGATTGTGTCTTGGAAATTTGAATGTCATATTGTATAGACTCTGAGTCATTAAATAATAATCTGAATGTGCTTTGTTTTAGCTGGCGATCAGAGTAGCTAGTTTCCGACTGTAAGTTGTGTTCATTCTCCTACATTTGCACTACATTACTCTTGTTCTGCCCATGCATGGGACACTCAGAATTTACTCTGAGAATTGGGCAGTGATTGAAATCAGAGTCCAATCTTCAAAGCCTTTGCTATACTAATTTAGGTCTGTCCCACACATGCACACCTCAGGACTGTGCCTGGAATTTGTGTGGCTTCATGAAGGGATCCCCTTCATTCAGTTTTCTCTTCTCTGGGCATGCCCTCCCCCACTCTTTGACCCACATAATTATCTTTTTCATAGTTCATGGAGTTTATATCAGAGTTTTAATCACCCCTAACCCTGCCACCCTATAGCCCTGCAACTTTATTTTTCCCTGCAAAATCATGAGGGAAAAATAAAAAATAAAATTAGAAGTTAACTGTTATACAGATCACTTTTTCAGGTGCTATCTTCCCTCTAACATCTGACTTTTGCTTACTTTCTGAATCTTTAGACAGATTTTTTTTTCATTTTGTCCAGTTTTTAGTTGTAACTCTATTTCATTATAGCACCTGACATCAGCAGATAAGATAGTCTGTAAGAAGGTTCCTCCATCATAGCCAGAACCAGAAGCCCCATTATGTATATTTTACTCAAAAATATTAAATAAAATTTTGAATTCTATTTATTAGTTTTTCTCTTTACTGTGGTACAATTTAGAAACTCGGAAACCACTTTCTGTGTATTTTGTGTTTGAATGATTATAAAATATACAGAGGATAATAGGAGATGGGCTTTTTGCTATTGAAGATGGGAATTTAAACTTTTGAAAGGGAAAATGAATATATATATATCTGTAATTGCAGTATTAGTAAGACTCATAGTTACACATATATTATATAATGTATGTGTATTATATGTATGTCTGTATTTATCTTCTAGCTTTTTCCATTGAGTGGGTTTAGAACAGCATTATCTGATAGAATTTCCTGTGATGATGGAAATGTTCTGTCTGTGTTGTCCATTATGTCACTAGACACATTTGGATACTGAACACTTGAAATGTGGGAAATATGATTAAGAAACTGACTTTTAAAATTGTATTTAATTGTAATTAATATGTATTTACATTAAAATAGCCACGTGTTGTTAATGGCTATTATATTTGACAGCACAGAATTAGAAGCAACACTGTACCATTAGCATTGAATACACAGAGCGTCTCGATTTTTTTTAAATTCCAGTTGTTACTGAAAAAAACAGGACTCCTCAGGGAAAAGGTTAATTCCAGAGCTGGCTAGGGAAAGTATGAGATGAGTCTGGAAACTCCTACTGCAACAAAAAGTAAAGAAGTGCTTAAAGAAGGAAGAGTTTTAGCAAAATAACATGCAATCCAGCTCAGAGAGTTCCTGCTAGTCAAACAGGATACATTTGGACATCAAAACACATAGTAATTATTATGAATTATAATCCATTACATTAAAAAATCCATGAGACTACTTGAGTATGAATTAATAAATGTATAAATAAACAGCAAAAGAAAGAAAAAAACTGTTTCTAAAGCTGAATGTTGGGACACCCGGGTGGCTTAGGGCATGATCCTGGAGACCCAGAATCGAGTCCCAAGTCAGGCTGGAGCCTGCTTCTCCCTTAGCCTGTGTCTCTGCCTCTCTCTCTGTGTCTCTCATGAATAAATCTTAAAAAAAAAAAAAAAAAAAAAAAAGCTGAATGTCAAATGGTGGAAAGAATAATCAAGTTAGAAAGTTATCAGTGGATCTTAAAAAATCCAGTGGGTGATAAAAATAGGACATAAAATAGATTTACATATTTTCCAAATATTTCATATTTATTCTTTAAATATCTCAAAACATAATATATAAATTACCAGGGAAAATAATATTAACTTTACAGTAAAGAGACTTGGCAGACATCATCTTAAACAGGTAATCTAATTTTACCTATACCAACACAACTACAAGCCATCTTGATACAGTATTCTGAGAACATAATATCATTTATGTAGTATTTCTGTAATTTACATAACCTGAATCCAATCATAAGGAGTTACCAAAGAAAACAAAAATTAAGGCCACCTATTAGAAACATTAAAAAAAAAACGCCTGTCCTGTTAAAATGTCAAGATCAAGAAATACAGATAATATTCCAGATTAAATGAGACTAAAACTAAATAGCAACTAAATGTAATGCATGATCCTGACTAGGAAAACAAATAGCCATTAAGCACATTAGTGGAACAATGGACAATATGTGCAAATGCACTGAATTCAGATAATAGCATTGTATCTATGGTTAATTCCTAATTTTGATTATTGCTCTGCAGCCGTGTCAAAGAAAGCCCTTGTTTTAAGGAAGTACACTCTGAACCATTTTAAAGCAAAGTGGTAAGTTATCTCCAATTTACTCTCAAATGGTTTGGAAAAAATTCATAAAACATATTGGGAGGAAATGTAAAGAATTGGTGAATCTGAATAAAGAACTCTTAATATGATTCTTGCAACTGTTCTGTAAATTTGAAATCACATAAAATAAAGATATAAAATTCAAATCAATTATATTTTTTTAAAAAAGCAAAAGATAAAAAGAATGATATAAAAAAACTGTAAAACACTTAAAAATACATTAAATAAAAGATGTGTTAAGTCTCCTGTTAAACATGGCAGACTCAGTATCTTAAAATGTCAGTTCACTTCAAAGTAATCTATTGAAGCAACTCAAACCCAGTCAAAATTCTGACAGGCTTTTTTGTAGAACTTGACAAGTTAATTTTTAAAATTTATATGGGGATGCAAAGGACCTAGAATAGTCACCAAAACTTCTTTAAAAAGGAACAATATTGGAGAAAGTACATGAAGTGACTTCAGGACTTACTGAAATGCTATACTAGTTGAGACATTTGCAAAGGATAGATAAATAAATCAAAGGAAGAAAAGAGAGAATCTAGAAAACAACCCACACATACATATTGAGTTGATTTTCTACAGAAATACCAATGCTAATAAATGGACACTGGGAGGTCAGTTTCTCTCTCTCAAGAAAGAGAAAGTGACCTGAAGTATATATGTATTTTAATGAGTACTATTATGTTCATAATATGCTAAATAAAAATGATTCCTTTTATTGCAAGTCATGCTAGCTTGCCTTTAAATATTATTTTCATGGCTTTTTGGTAAGTAATGTGCCTAAATGTGACTTTAAATTCTGAATGTGCTTGCACCGAATCAGAATTCATAGGAATTAAAGTTTCCATAACTGTTACTTTGTCAGGAGATTGTCATGACTTCCAGCAGACGTTACTCCTAAAAGGCCAAAAATGAAGAGTAAGCATAAGTGATAGAACTATAGAGTGATAAGTAACATTCATTCTTTAGTGGAATTGTTCTTATTACGAGCACGTGACTGTAGTCACATGTAGCATGCATACAGGATGTATTACTATAGACCAACTATAACATTAAATCAGTTAATATATTAGCAGTGAGAAAGTTCTACAGAAACAGTAAGCATAAATGACTCTAATTAAAACTACAACACACTGATTTTTCTGATAGTTATGACTTTAAGACATCAGTTTCCCTATCTATTCTGAAAATTTTGAAGCCAGCTTGTTGCATCCCAGCTGCATCCACCTAGCATCTCATGAATGCAAACTGAGCATACCCGTGAGGGTTTCTAGTGATTTGTTCCCAAACTCATGCTACTATGAATGATCTCACTTTGATTTGGTCGGATGATTTTAGTCCCATCATTCAATCATTATCCATTCTGCACTGAATTAATTTAGTTTCTCTGTCTCTTGGCTATTGGCTTATCTAGAAACTTTCCTTATTTTGGATCATCAGTTTGGGCAATCCTTTGTGGGGAACAGGAGGCATGCTGCTGAGAAAATAAATAAATAAATAAATAAAAACTCTGATGAGAGAGTAGTAAAATTGGAACAATCGCTGTCAACTTATGTCCCATCATTTGCTAGAAATGTTTGGGAGTTATGGGGAAAAAAGCAAAAATTGAAAAGAAAGGGATGAGAGGGTAACTAGTTTAGAGATAGGTTCTTGATCCTGAGGTCTACTGATTAAAGTTAACGAAAACTAATCTTTTTAAGCAAAAGTAATATTTTCCCTCATTCAGTGAGAAAAATGTTAGCTGGAAAGATAAGAATAATCACTTGAAAGGACCGCAGTTAAGACCACTAAGTACATGAAAATATTAACTATGATATTTAAAAGAGTAAGTCAAAAAGATAAAAAAAAAAAGTAATTTATTTTCTTCTATCAAATTGACAGTCATTTTATGAGTTATGCAGTTGTTGGCAAAGATTTAGTCAAATATACAGCCTTCTGAATTGTTGGTGGAGTGTAAATTGGTAGAAGTATCCTGAAAAGCAATTTGGCAATGTGCCTTAAGATTTTTACAAATTGCTGACTCATAATATTCGATCCACAAATTCCACTTCTAAGAATTGCTATAAGGAAATAATCATAGAGGTGGAGACATATCTGTGTAAAAGAACATTCATTATGATTTGTGTAGCAGTGAATCATAACAACCTATTGATTCATCTATAAAGAACTAATGGTTGAGAAAATATACCATAACTTTCTAATAAAGCACTTAGTAGTTATTAGAGCCTTCATTTTTTGAAGAAGATTCAGTTACATAAAGAGTTGCCCATGATAAAATATCAGATAATATCAGGATATAATACTATGTATTTTGTTAAGATAGGAGAAAAAAAGACTTGTAGTCAATATTCTGAAAATTAGGAGTAGCCATTTTATACTTTATGTATTTTTTGAAACTTTATCTTAATTTACTTGACAAAGATTGCCTGTTTCTATTTATACCAATTCTGCCTTTCTTTATCACTCCTGAATTTTGGCTTTGCATTATGACCTTTCATAAAGAGACATTTCTCAGCTTTAATGTAATCACTTGCCCCCTGATTCTGTCCAATAGATTGTTAGGCATGCTTCTATTTAGAAAGGCATGTGCTCCCACCGAGCTTTTCTCCCTTCCAACTGCCTGGATGTAAAGAGATCTAGGGCAGCTATCCTAGATGGAGGAAACCTTGAACTAATGATGTAGACCACCCTACTTATGGGATTACTTATGTCTGGACTGTTAAAGAAAGAAAAAAAATGTCTTATTAAAACCCCCATATTTTAAGCCTTTCTGTTATAGCATATAGCATGTGCCATAATTAATAAATGCATATATTTTACAATATTTATCAAATTTTATAATAAAAGAATCAAATAAATGAGTAAACAATGTTATTATATAAAATGCATTATAGGATGTAGAAGCCATGAGCTACCCCTAGTAGGCTTTTAGCTTAGTTTCCTCAAGGCCTGATGTATAAAATTTGGTTAAGTTTTCATATGAAACACACATTCAAAAATATGACAATGAGACATAATTCTTGATCTACAGGAAAGTTTTTCAACTTCAGCATTATTGGCACATTGAAACAGATAATTCTTTGTTGTGGGGGACTGTCCTGGATGTTTAGCAGCATCCTTGGCCTCTACCCACTAGATGCCAGCAGCACTCCCTGAGTTGTGACAACCAAAAATAATACAGATATTCTCAAATGTCCACTGGGGGGCAAAATTGTCCCCTATTGGGAATCACTGACCTGTCTTAACTCTTGCCAAGATGAAGACTGCATATAATAAAATCATTGAGAGCAATACAACGGGAGCAATATTAATAAAGTGCCATGGGCTTAAAATTGTCTCCTTGACCAAACGGTTAGGCTTCTCTGAATTCTCTCTCCAAGTAGGCCTTGAGCTTTGGAGCTCTCTGTGTTTCTCTTTATATTGTTCAGTTTTGGCAAAGATCCTGCTAATTGCATTTAGCCACCAAATTCCCAACCTATCTCAGTATGCAATAGCCTCAATACTTAATCAATTTCCCCATCTTCCACCGTTCTCCAGGTCATATCTCATCACCCTGGCCTGTCTTCAGCAGGAATTCTGTTATATTAGTTTAGCTGGAAATTTTTCATCCACTGACCACCCAAAATTGCACTTTGTCTTGTATTCAAAACTGAGCCCAGTTCTCAACAGATGTCTTTCCGCTCTATTATAATAGTTTCTGAGTAAAATCTGTTTTTATCACTTTACTGTCCAGCTCTGATTTTCTTTGGCAGGTCCATAGATAGTTTCAATCCATTAGAAAAAAATCAGAAGATCAACTGGGGATTCCAGAGCATTTGAGCTAAAACTCAAAACATGGTAGGATTTGGGGGTTATATAATTAGTTCAATTTGAGGTGCCTTGTGTTTTAGATGCCTAAATACATATATTTTTTCTTAACTTCTTGAATCATTCGTAAAATTCCTGCCATACCAAGCATTTAGGTAGTCATCCCCTGAAGAAAAAGAAATGAACCCCACTCCAGCCCAGTGGGTGAAATATACCAAAAAAAAAAAAAAAAAGAAATATACCAAAGATTATACAGGCACATTCACATTAAGGTCAGAGTAGAATAAATATCACCAATAAAAACAAAACAAAACAAAAACAAAAAAAAAAAACCCTTATTTTGGATAATGCTTCATTATCTATCTTCTTTTAATGTGGATATGCTGTAGAGTACGTAATGAATTTTCATCAATGAACTGCTATTTTGACTACAATTCCGACGTACTGTTACAAGCTCATATTTCTAAAGGTGACGTTATGTATTAAAAAGAAAAGGAAACTTGTACTGAGTTTGTAGCAACAGTCATTTTCTCTAAGGTGTGAAATAATCTAATCATTAACAATGTCTATTTTGATTCACTTGGAATATTTATTCTTGTAACTCAATATATTTGCAAATATTTGGATATGGGCTACTTAGTTCATATTATTTTGTGCTAATACTTTTTGGTGAAGCTAGTATATTTTAGTATTTTTAAAATAATCCAATTTAAAGCAAAATTAAAATGATCAGAGATAACACCTTTTAAGTAAATAATGAGATTCAATGAAAAGAACAGTGAAAAGAACAATAATTGCTAGATATTGTTGCCTTTAACTGATTCCAAATTGATGCTTTCATTTAATTTAGTAAGAATAAAATTAAGATATAGCTTAATTAAAATATGTAATTTATTTATCTATAAGTATATACAATATATCATGTATTAATATATGCACATACTGTATTGTATGCTTATGATGTATTAATATTATATATTTTAATATAATATATAGTTAGAGAACATCTGCCAAGCTTAATAAATAGAAATTAAAAATGCCAAAGACACTAACTACATAAGTGATTTTGTAAGATTAAAATTTTAATGTGAAGTCAGCTGGCAGATATTATTTATATACTTAAATAATGTGATTTATGTGACTAATCTAAGACACATCTGGATTTATGTAGTATGGATTTTATTTATGTCCATATTTAGGTTATCATCCCCAGAAGATAATTCAATGGTTGATATGCAGAATTCAATCTCTAGTGTTCTCTTAAGTAATGGTCAGTAAACCTCCAGAATACAGCTAGTTTTGCAAAAGTGTAAATGGTCCTGTTTCTGTTGATATCTTGTGTTGTGGTAGAAATTTCCAAGTAGGCAAGGCCTTCTGGTTGAGTCAGAATTCATTTCACTAGTGCCATGTTAGTGTGGTGGTGAATAATGATGCACTTGGTGTAATCCTTATTCATATTCAGAGCTACATCCTACAGGCCAGCTTTGCTTCAGAGACAGATTTTAAATGTATAGTTTTAATTCATTTAACATCAAATTTATTATATGATTATGAGACGTAAGATGAAACAATGTAATAAAAATAATTTGTATCCTATAGGAATATCCTTTAACTGTATCTGTGCATTTCTACAGTTTAAAACCATAGCATTATTGCACATCAAATAAATTCAAGCAATAATCTAGACACAGATATTATATTACCATCTTTCCTAAATAAACTAAAGTCACCCTAAATAAATCAATCAAAACTCCTAAGATGTTTTTATATGGAATCTTCCTGAAGCAAAGTTCTTTGTATCAAAAAAAAAAAAAAATTGCCAGAGGCTTTTGGCTAATAACTGTTAAATACTTAATGACTCTTAAAAGCCTGAGTCTCCAGCTTTGGTTTATTCTTAAGCATCCAAAGCTTTGTTTGACCTTGAATCCAAATCCTTAATGGCCTCAAAATTGGTTGTTTTGTCCTCTCTTCCTTTGTATTACTTCAGATGTCAGCTCTTCAAAATATATGACATGATGTCATGATTAAGAATTTAAGAAATACACACCTAGCTTCTTGTTTTCCTATAACTATAAAAATAAATTAATCTCTATGTATCATCTTATATTTAAATGATGGTTTGGTAATAGATAATGGGTACTTATCAATATGCATGATCCTGTAAAAAGACATCAAAACATTAAAATAAGACATTAATTTCCCTATTTTTTAAATAAGCATTGTGCTCATTAAAATATTTATAAAGAAGTTATGCTTTTTGGGGCACCTGGGTGGTTCAGTTGGTTAAACATCTGCCTTCACTCCGGTCCTGATCCTGGGGTCCTGGGATCCAGCCTTGCATCAGACTCTCTGCTCAGCAGGGAGCCTGCTTCTCCCTCTCTCTCTCTCTGCCTGTCCCCCCCACCCTCGTGCTCTCTCTCAAATAAATAATAAAATCTTTTAAAAAATGGTTTTACTTCATTGTAATTATATTTACCATTGTACCTAATTCCAATGATATAATGAAATCAATGTAATTTAGGCAGCAGTGTATTATCTGCAAGCTTAAATGCCATCCTATTCTTTTACATTCTTATTTAACTTTTAGCCTCCATTTTACTTTACAGAAAAAAGTTATCATAAATTCTGAATCTGCTTTCTGAGACTCATGATTTTAGGCTGTCCTTGGTAAGTGATGCAGAAGATCTACATTGCAACACAAAGGCCATTCTTAGAGTATCATTTACCATGCAATCTGAATTAGTAGCCCTTTACAAACCTCTCATAGAATATCTAAAAATCTATGTGATTGCTTCAAACATCAGTTCTAACAACAAAATTCTTTTTAATTACTGTGACAAAAAGGTCTCAAGTACATCTGTATTGCAAATTACTCCTAACCTCCTTGATTCACAGGCTTAACATTTTATTATCAGGCTAGATGATACTCAAATACGTAGGTTATAATGAGTAAATGTTCAATTATTGAGATATAGAAAAGGTATCATTTTAAAAAAGATATATCATGTATTTTTTTTTTTAAGTTTTTATTTTGATTCCAGTTAGTTAACATACAGTGCTATATTAGTTTCCGGGATACAGCCTAGTGATTCAGCAATTCTTATATCATGTGTTTTAAAAGTGGACTATAAAAGGAAAGTAATATTTACCAAAATTTACAATGTCTAGAACTCAATTTACATCAAACCCAAAGTGATTTTTACTTTTTACAAAAGGTTACCTAAGGTTATAAAAGGTTCGGTATACCGCATTATCTCAGTAAAATTCTGGAAAAAAATCTTGTCTGTCACCCGTGTTATAGATAGAAAAGGGTCAGAAAATTGTAAATCTAAGACATGGATGCTATTGAAATAAAAACAGTGCACAGATCTCCTGACTTCTAAGTCAACATAACAAAAATTGCACATGTCCCTTGCATATGAGGAATAATCAGAAATAGAAATAACAGTTAAAAAATACAAATAAGAGTAGATATAGATCTAGTTATGTATAATTATAGACTTCTAGCTATAATCTGAAGATTATATGTTCATATATTTAATTATTTGCATCATTACAAAGGGTAGCAGAATGTGCCACCTCAAAATATGCTTCTTTGGCATATTTTGAGTTGATTATTTTGAGAAACCGCAGAGACAGAGGAAACATAAAAATAGAGTCGAAGTTTTCCTTTTATAAGGAAAATCTGCATTAGAAAGGGGGCCTATAGCAGGAAAAGAGCTATTACCAGAGATATATTTCTCATCTGAGAGACTTATTTGCAGGGCACCCTTTGTTTATGAAACATTTCCCCTTCTTCCTTTCCCTTGAATTACCTATTGTTTGAGGTCCCAGTCCCCTATCTGTCCCTTTCATTAGCTCGGAATGGTATATAAGCCTCAATCATCTGGCTGTCTTATGAGTCTCCTATCTCTGTGGGACTTGTGAATGTATGTACTTACATCACTAAAATTGCTTTTTCCCCCCTCCTGTTAACCTTTTATTACATTGCTGTGTCGAAGGGTGCCTCAGTCAAGACCCTAGAAGGATAAAGGGACAATTATTTTTCCTCCCCTAAACTTAGGGCAAAATATAAAATATTATTGAACAACCCAGTTAGCTATCAATAAACTCTTGCTACTGTAATGCACTTAATTCATTAAATCAGTATTTAATGCAACACCTGAGATATGGTGTATGACTTGGAAAAGAATAAAAAGTATAAGATCTGACTGCTGTTCTTAGGGAGCTCATAATCTACAGGAGAATTTTAGATACAGACACATTAACATTTGAATTTCTGGCAAAGTACATATATAATAAAAATAAGAATATAGAATAACAGAACTTCCTATAATTAAACTTCTTTGTGTGGTATGTTGACTAATCCAAAATACATCAAATCTCATAATAAAAAAAGTTTTTCATTAAGTAGTATCATTTTTTTTAAATCAACATAGAATTCAAAAGTAATGCATGTCCAGGTCTACTCTATGCCTCACTGAAAACTTGTTTGAAATATAGAAATGAATGAACAGAAGCAAAATCTCATAAATGCAAACATAATTAAGGGAATAAAAGCATCTTCAGCAGTTAAGATATTGCAACTATTTTTTCAGAAGCATAGAGGATGAGGGTTGTTTTCTGATGATTGCATAGTACAAAATTTAATAAGTTTAGTGCATGTGTACTGAATATAGAGGAATTCAATTTATAATCCCTAAATAAAATACAGGATACTCCCTTTGGAAAAAAAAATGAATTTTCTGGGAAAGGTAAATCTTTCATTGTAGGATTTAGTTCCACCAAATACCATCTCATTGAAGATGAGGCATTGAAGGAATCTCATCCAGACAATCCACTAACTCTCAACTCTACCTAATGTGAAATTTGTCCTGACAAATTCTCACACTTCTCACAGTAATAACCGCCACTCAAGATATTAAAGGGGAGCAGAATATGCCACCCCAATCCACCCCATGTGGATTATTTTGAGCTGAAAGGAATTAAGATCCAGAAGACTCTTTCCCTCTCCTTTAACCACCTTAAAGAATTTAGATAGGGTGCCTATACTATAAAGAAAGCTATTACTGGAAGTAACTTTTTTTTTTTTTTTGAATCTGAAAGACTTATTTGCATGGCAGAGCAAAGATTTCATTACCAAACATCTGTTGTTCTCAACTACCTGTGACTCACCTTCCTCCCCTTTGAAGTACAGACCCCTGCTATTCCTTTCCTTAGCTCAAGCTATTAAACCTCAATTGCCTGACTGTCTTTGAGTCTTACACTTTTATGAGGTTCTCATATGTAGGAAATTAAACACTTTCTCTTAATAATCAGTCTTATGTCCATTTAATTATTAGAAGAGCCAACGAACCTAGAAGGGAAAATTTTTTACCCCTACAGTATCTAGTGAAGTCCTATCTATAATATGACATAGGACAGCTACTAGCTCTTTTGTTTTTCCCTCTTAACAATGAAAGATCGAATGATGATCAACAAATGAATAGAATAATATGTAAGAAAAAGACCAAGGCAAATTAACAGAAAAATTACACTATAAGAAAAAATAATTTAGCAAAGAACTTTAAAAAAAGTTTAATGAACATACTCAAAATATTGAGAAATATAGTATTTATATAGTATTTTTGTGCTATAAAAAGCAAGTAGAAAACTCAACAGGGCTCTTGGAGATTCAAAATTAGGCAAGGAAACAAAGTCTTTAAAGTTTTGGGGAAATATTTATAATATAGAAGTGTATATCTAGGTAAAGTGTTGAGAGAATATAAAATAAAATTACGAAACATGTAAGTTCACAAAATATTTCCCTTCTTTATATCCTTTCTGAGGCAATTGCTGAAAGCTCTATCTTTAGCCAAATGAAGAAGTAAACAAAAAAGTAGGAAGGCATGAGATCCAGAAAACAGCAACCCTACCCAGGAGAACATGAACTTTGAGCAATGGGAGGATAAAGTTCCCAGGAGAGTCTTGATGTGTCCCACACACAAAAAAAGTGTCTATTTTTTAAAAAAAGAATAAAAATGTAATATTTAATGAAAAATGTAAAATTCAAGAGAGACAAATATTTTAAAATAAATTCATAATTCAAACATAAAGCTAATTATAATGTAGCCTTACTATAAAAATTTTAAAAGTTTAAAAAAAAAGGAGAGAGAAAAAGGGAATATTTCGTCTTGATTCTAGAAAAATTCTCCTTCAAGTTCCCCAGATAAACTATCCAAAGAGAAAAAAAAAATCCTCAAACTCTACTTGATCAATAATGAAAAATAGTAACATAGTCACAGCAAGATAACTGTCATTTATTTCTCTTTCAACTTTTAGAATTAACCCAGGGGAAAAGTACAGAAACCTTGGTAATAGGAGAGAGCTTAATAACTTAGGAATAATTTAGTTAATAGAAGGTAGGCCACAGACATTTATGCAAGGTAGTAGTAGAAAAAGTTGCAAGTATGTGGACATTAGTATGGGGATTCTAACAGCATCATTTCACATAATGGTTTCCTGAAAGACCATGAAATAGTAGTGTAGTGTTCATAATTTCTAAATGAAAACTTAAAAATATTATCAATGTCTGACATTGGGAGACACATAGGGAAGGATAGTTCTACCTTCCAAGGAACAGTCTTTAGATACAAGCTAGCTCGGAAAATTAAAGTACATCTTGAAAGCACTGTCTCTTAATTACCATAAATTGAATCTCCAAGGTACCTTCTGCTTCTGGGATAACTAAAATTATCCCAAATAATCCCCACTCTTCAAAATCTGAATTTCCATTTTCTTTGCCAGAGTCACTGTGTTATGCTCATTTCAAATGCATCTCAAATGCAAGGATACGTTCCTCCCTGTTGATATGCTGAGCCTGTGATGGCAAATGTTTCTTTATTCAGATCCTCAAATGTAAGCTCAGATTCATTTTGAAATCACCATGTGGAATAGAAATCATTTAAGTATTGATGGCCTCATTTGTCTCAGCTTTCAAACAGATTAAATAGTTCACAAAAGATTCAATAATAATGATATTTAGAATTTTAAGCTATAATGTCAAGGGTCATTAAAAAGTCCCAGGGTGACAGAAAATAACTGAATTTAAAAATACCAAAGATTTTCTTGCTATGTTGTGTTTTTGTTCTGAACAGTTCTGTCATCTGGGCTGAAAAGAAACAGGGCATTGGGATAGTCCAAAGAGACTTTGCTACCCATTGTCATTTTTCATTTTCAAGAACTCAGTATATTATTTTCTTACTGGAATTTACAAAGCATCACTTTTCAAAAGGTCTCTATAGGCACAAGAATAGACATAGAGAAGATAATGTATTTATAAAAATTATGTTAGACAAAGCTAAATATAGATATATAAAGCTTTTTTTGTAATGAATTTTACACACAGGCATGTGCACACATACACACAGATACATGTCTCTAGATTCTTCCAATATCCATTTTAAACATTTCCCATTGTGAATAATTCTGCCTATAGTAAAAGAGAAGGGGAATTGAAATAGTCAATGGATGTTATTTTTTAAAAATAAAACTGGAGTATTAAGTGTTTACTCTGGCCTGAAGTTATCATTTAAAAAGTTTCAAAACTCCTAGAACTGAACAACACAACGAGTAAGTCCTAATGTAAATTCTGAGAGTTTTTGTCAATAATAATGTTCACTACTGGTTCAACAAATATATGTAACACAATAATGCAGGATGTTAATAATAGGAAAATTCGTGCAGAGAGGGGAGGAAATATATAGAAATTCTCCATACTTTCTGCTTGATTTTTCTGTAAAAAGAAAACTTCTATTTGCAAACAAGTTAATTAATTATTTTAAAGTGTGGAGAAATGATCTTCCAAAATAATCACACTAATAACTAGCTTTGGCTTTATTATAATTAGCTGATGCTAATTCTGTATTTTCTAAGCCACTCCTATCACAAATGTCTTATTTTAGTGTTAGGCAATGTGATGTCCAAACTATTTAAATAGTGTCCCAAGGTTGTACAGCTTACAGGTAATAGAAAGAGCAACAATTGAACCTCGTCTTATTTGCTTTATTTAACATAAAGATTATCATTTACTATTAAAAATAGTTTAAGGAAGTATAATCATGTCCCATACTCAAATCGAGAAGTCACAGACTCCTGTTGGGGTAGGAACCTACAAAAAGAGAGAGAATAGGAATTTCATAAAAAAGATTCATTAGTTCCTTACCCAGTTGTAATTAAATTTATCCTGTTTTTCATCCTTCCAATCTACTACTGTGTAATGCTAATAGATTTTGATACCTAAGTCACAATGTTCATTGTCAGTTGAAAAATATTACCATTAGTTGGATTTTTATTTTGCAACAATGTAAACCGTCGTAAGTAGCATAAATAGTTGAGATAAAGGGAGAACTGAATCTAAAAATGTGTATATTCCTCTCAGATACTGAGGTTTCCAGTCAGCAAGACTTGAGGAAGAGACTGGAATTATGAACTGGAAAGTTGTCACCATCTGCTTTCTGTTTCTCTCTACAGACTTGCTTTCTCTGCCTCCTTGAATTAATAGGGAAATATGAGTATCCCATAACACCTCAGGTTCTCCCCTGTCCCCCACAAAGTTCCCTGCCACAAACTCAATTCTTCCATTAGCCACAAATTCTCATTAAAAATTTCAGAGAGAATAATTCCGGCTGGTGTAGTTTCCTAATGAGTATAAACCCAACTCCCAAATCCATTTATCCATGGTCAAAGTTGGGGGTGAGGAATGGATTATATAATATCAACATGGCTAACAGGCAGCTCCACTGTGGATCAAGTGCCAGTTTCCTGAAAAGGAATTATTAATATTGGTTTTGATCAATGTTTACCATCTGTCATTTTACTGGTTATATATATATATATATATATATATATATATATACACATATACATATATATATGTGTGTGTGTGCATATATATATATATATATATAATGATACATTAAATTCACTTTTAGATTTTAAGGAACTCAACATGTGTCTGGAATAATAGGCATATATATCATTAAAATACTATAAAGTCCTGTTTATATATAGGGATTCTCTGCTTAGAAATCTTTGATAGATTAAAATTTTTTAAATGTTTTAATGTCTTTGAATATTTCAAAATCTCTAATTAGTCTTTTAATCTCTCTTCCAAACAGACAATATAATACATAGTAGATGTGACTTTATATATTGCTCACTAAATTATAGATTCCCTTTGTAACAGTTTCACTTTTAATGACTTTATAAACCAATTTAAGGGTAATAACTGTATCTTAAAATTATTTTGTAATACTCAAATAGCACATACTTAGATACTTGATGTGTCTGTTTACTTGGGTGTAAAATTAATTGAATAGTTGTGGGGAGAAGGTAGTGTCGATTTACATGGTAACTTTACCAGCAATACATTCATGTTGGTAAATCCTAATATATGGATTGTGCCTTCTGTTTCTGGTCTGGTAGAAATTAAAGTCATCCTTTTCCCTTGTGTTAATTAACTGAAAAGAATCCTTCATGGTTTATTGGTATGTGTTTTAGTTAATAAAAATATGTAACCTAATGACCTGGTCTACTAGAATATCTACAAAGAATTCATTGCCTTAGGGTATCCATTAAAAAGAATAAGACTGCTGGTGAGCTGATGAGTAGAAAGATAAAGGTTATTTATTTATTATGTAAAATCTGGAAAATTCACCCAATATGAGTAGAATATTGTCAATGAAACATTATAGAATGAGTTTTATTTTGTTTTATTTCAAGAATATAATCTAAACCCCCCAAATAATTTCTCACTGATTAAAAGTGTTTACTGTTAGAACAATTGTTTTCAATATACTTTCCTAGTAATCCCTGTACTTAAAATATATGTAGACTTGTTTTCATGTGTAGAGAGAACAATAGAGAACTAATTATAAAAATGAAAATATTTATTTCCAAGTTTAATATGTAAATTTTTTTTTAAAGTTGCATTGTATTGAGTATCAACATTTACTTATTATTGAAAAAAGACTTTGTAACTCCCTACATGTATTACTTAAGTCCATCCTGTGAAGACGTTTTTTTATATATTCAATTAAAATGATTTCTGTTTTATTTCTTGTAGTTGGTTTGATCTTATCTCAAAAAGGTGGAGGTGTGACACGCTAATAGCATTGCATTGCTTTAATATGATGTGTGCATTGGTAAACCATTTTATTTATACTATACAAAACCATAAGGCATTTTGCATTTGTCACTGAAGAAAATGGCTCTTGGGCCATGCTACTTTGTGATTAAGACATGAATTGACTCAAGAAGCATGGAGTCTGTTCAAGATACTTAGAAATGAGAGAAGTGTAACGGTACTGTGGGCAAAATATTTGAGTTTTTACTTTCTAGCCATGTTGGCAAAATTATATAACTGCTTTAAAATATACATAACAAGTTAATCAATTACTGAAAATAATGCGATGCCAATACATCCTGTTGTTAATAACAGGTCATTGGTGTTAGTTTTATGGAATACCTGCTCTGCCATTTTTAAAACATTAGAAATTCTTTCTCTTCTTTCTTCATTGAGAACATCATGTGTGTATCTACACACACACGTATATCTGCAGCAGCAAACATGAAAATTCTGAGTTAGGCTGTAAATATATATATTTATATAATATTTACATATTATAATATGTTCATATAATATTTACATAATATAAATATACATATATATGAACTAGTTGCTAATTTCCATCTTCTTCTGTTTATTCATCCACACTAGAAGTCAAACTGTACTCTGAAGTAAATGGTAGCACGCTAGCCCTATTATAAGTTCATTTAAAAAAAATAGTTCTCTGATGCTCAAATGCCTCTCCTGGCAAAGAAAATATTGAATAGAAAGATAGAGAACCTTCAGTTTATTTAAATTATGAGTTTTCTCATTTTTCAATGTGTGCCTTCCAATTTCCAAGTATTGGAAATCCTATTTGCTTCTCCTTCGGAAATTCTTAACACAGGACTCCTAGCAGCACTTCTGCTTATGGATGATCATCTAAGAAAAAATATCACAAAGGAAAATGTAAAATTACTTAATTTAAGATGTATGCAGTGAAACCAATGCAAAAGTAGAAATAAAAATACATATATATAGGGGATCCCAGAATGGCTCAGTGGTTTAGTGCCTGCCTTTGGCCCAGGCAGTGGTCCTGGGGTCCCGGGATCAAGTCCTGGGATCTAGTCCCGCATTGGGCTCCCTGAATGGAGCCTGCTTCCCTCTCTGCCTATGTCTCTGCCTCTCTCTGTGTGTATCTCTCATGAATAAATAAATAAATAAAATCTTAAAAAATACATATGTAGAAAAAAAGGTAAATTGTTTTGAAAATAGATGCAAAGCTAAAACAAAACAAAACAAAACAAAAACCCAACCCAATCTTTTCTTTTCAAATAGTGAGAGTTTCCCAAGGAATATTATTATATAGAAACTGCTTTATTTTTCTGAGGAGACTGAAACATTATTTATATTGCACTGAATAGAAAAATTCATTAACCCTTTCTCTTTAGCTAGGATACTTCTTTAGATGGATTTCCTTTTTGCTTCAGTAATATTTTTAGTTTTGAGATATATTTATTTCTTCAATATATAGGTGGCACAATTATCTGAGAGCTCTTTCAGCCCCCCTGTATATTTTTATTAAAGGCTAGATGAAAAACATGCATTTTTGTAAATAATTAATGCCTTAATCTATAAGCCCTTATATCATCTTCATGGAGGTGCTCATGGGATAGAAATTGAAAGTTAAATCTTTCTTGATATAGGAATTTATTTCCCCTCAGAAGAAACAAACTTATAATGAATGGGGGAAAAAAAAAGCAATTTAGGACATAATATTAATGAACAGTTACTTCATTAAGTAACCAAAGAGAAGAAAACCAAAATTATAGAACCGCTGGCATGTAAGTGGATCCCATGAAAACGAACAACTGATTATGAGCTAAGAATGATCTGTTTAAACCGGGGGGGGGGGGGTGTGTGTGTGTGTGAAATTACCTTCTCTATCCTGAACTAGAAATCGCAACATGAAATGTTGCCTCCCTCTGTATTTCTGCTTTGGAATAATTTTTGCAATTCACCCATCTGACCTGTGAAAGTACCAGTAAAATACCCACTAGAGCTTTTTGCACTGCCTAAACTGAGAGTAAAGACTCCCATGTGAATACTATTAAGTGAGTTCTCTTTTGCATGGGTGCAAACCTCAGCAGCTTGGCAAGACTTGGCAGTGGAGATTAGAGCATTTTGGAGTTTCCACAGGCTCATTTATTTAATACCTTGTAGTTACTTGTGGTATAAACGTTGATTTAATGCAGTCTGGAGAAGCCTTATCACCTCATAAATGGTTAACAATTAGAAATGACCACACTACTGGCTCATAGATTCTGAATAAAATGTTGACGGTTTCTGCCAGCTGTATCATTAAAGTCAATAATAGTTCATCATTTATGCCCTTACCTGACAGGATTATTATAGTATCACTATTAATATGTAGCAATTACTTGGGAAACATCTTTATAGAAGGCTATCAATCAATGAATTTTAATGTAATGCACACACTTTATAGATAAACTTCAGCATCAAAATGAAGCTGCTTCAAGGAAAACAGAGAAGTGATAATGTCATATGTACTCTTCCTCAGAGAATTTGTTGTTCATGGCCAGGAAACTGGTCTTCACGGCACATTCCCCATGCAGTTGATTGAAGCACTTTTTAAGGTGGGGTTCCTGCAACTGCAAGACAGAAGGGGCACAGAAGTTAAAACTATGAAATTGAGTCTTAACCCAGTTAAGTTGAGTCTTAGCCTTCAGGATCTTTAGAGATCCTGCTTCAAGTCCTGCACACTTTCTGTATTACGCCACTTGTGAGAAGGCAGCCACACGCCTGGCGGTGGAGTTGCATTTCTAGTAACTGTCTACTTGGGGTTAAATTCCTGTCAATGACAGGTGACAGCAGCATGCGAAGGCAATCTCTTAACAGGTGTGCAAAAACAGGGCAGGAAAAATGCAGAGTACTAGAAGGACAGCAGAGGACAAACTGAGGCAATGGAGCAAAGCTATTTCACATTAGGAAATAGCAGCAATAGACTGAATCCTTCAAGTCTGGAAATATCACACAAGGTGGAGCATTTTTGAACAAAAGTGTCATTTGGTTTCTCGGCCAAGTATTAAAACTTTCCTTGATGTTAGCTCTATTTATTAATTAAGGGAAAACCAAGCCATTTTGAAAAGCAGAATGGCTCAATATTGAACTTTTCGGTCACATTAACATGCTTCACAGCCTCAAATGACTTCGGATTGGCCGTATCTCACCTGTAGAGAATTTTGAGATACTCTCGATCATGAGAGGTTGCAGGGAACATTTTTATTCGATCTGTTTTTATATTTCATACATTTTTGGGGGCCATATATTGGAATGCTGTCCTCCATGAATCAGCATTTAAAATTTCAAACAAGGGGATCCCTGGGTGGCGCAGCGGTTTGGCGCCTGCCTTTGGCCCAGGGCGCGATCCTGGAGACCCGGGATCGAATCCCATGTCGGGCTCCTGGTGCATGGAGCCTGCTTCTCCCTCTGCCTGTGTCTCTGCCGCTCTCTCTCTCTCTCTCTCTGTGTGTGACTATCATAAATAAATAAGTAAATAAAATTAAAAAAAAATAAAATTTCAAACAAAAAATAAAATAAAATAAAATTTCAAACAAAGAACAAAGTTTCATGCTTTAGATCTTAATAGTTCATGTTTTATAAATAGAAACTTTATTATTTGTCTCCGTATGATGATTTTTGTGAATCTGTTATCTTCTAGAAAGTGTCGATGCTATTGCCTATCTCTTGTTACTATGTTGTGCTTCTGTCTCTCTCTCAATTGCTGTGTCCCTCCAAAGTGTGTTCTTCTAACTTGATAAAATCACTGACTTCCTTGGCCAGTAGAGTATCCTTCCGAATGAGCGGACTCAGAAAATGTCTCCTTCCTCATTAGAATCATGAGCTGACTGGTCCTAATTTATCCCAGTTTACTATTTTACTGTTACAAGCACATTTTTTAAGGTCTACAAATGCCTCACATCCCACTAGTTTTAAGTCACTTTAGATTTTTTTTTTAAACAAACAGGCATTGTATAAACAATGAACTTAGAAATTCTTTTATCTGACAAAGCTTTATTACTAGGTGAAAGCCTAAATTTCTGGCCTATTTTTATCTTAGGATAAGGTTTCCTCCCAGAAGACACATCAGCACCATGCCGAGTACTCAACTGCTCATTCAAATCTGCCATCTAGTCCGCAAAACACAACTCCCAGTGGGAAAGAAGAGCACAGGTTTAAGTCAAGGTCATTTACTTCCAGAGGCCACCTTCTTTTGTGTGAATTGGATTTTTGTGGCATACTTTGGGCCAAATTGTGTAAGTTTAAGAATGTCAAATTTTGTGTAGCACTCGCAGTATTTACTGTAAGAAGCAGAATTGAGAGCTCATTCTATCTGAATTCAGAGAGATGCTTGTTGGCAGTTGGAGCCAGGTGACTAAAATTTTCTCAGAATTTGTAATCCGTACAACACAGAAATAATGCAAGCATTGGACACTTTCCTAATATGCCAAGTCCATATTTCAAGTTCCGGTCGAAGCAAATGTTACCAGAGAGGTCCTCACAAATGCTCTCATTTGAATTTTGCCTGTATAAAACCTGAATAAATGTATAAGGCACAATTTCAATACTGGATTCTTGTCTAAGAATTGCCTAAGATTTACTTGTAAACTTGAACTATAAAGCTGTAAATATAATATCACTTGAGTGTTTACTAGGCTGCAAGAAAATTTCTAAGTGCTTGACATGCATTTGCTCATTTAATCATTATATCACACCCTGAAGTAATTACCATGACAGCACTAATTTATTACTGAGAAAACAGAGACACAGTGCGGTTATCATAATGTCCAAAGCACACAGGAACAAAATGTGGTAGCCAAGATTTCAATTCTCACATTACTACTCTTAAACACTGAACTGATTTACATTGATTCTGGACAAAATTTTGTCTATCACCTATCTATCATCCATCTATCTATCTATCTATCATCTATCTATCTATAATCTACTGAGAGTCACCATAGTATGGTGACAAGCTGGCAAGATTTGAATTGAATCCCAGTATTACTATTTACAAGTTATCTATCATAAAATAATGAAATACATTACTTACCCTCTATGCTTGCATTTCCTTATCCATGAAACATATAATAATAGAGCTTAATTCATAGGTTTATTGTGGGAATAAATGAGTTAGTACATGTAAAGTGCTTAAAAGGCATGTGTGTATGGGTATAGCTATTTGCTTATATGTATATATTTATATACAAATGCTCATGTACACCTAGATGTACATTTATAGATATTGAAGTTAAATAATCATCTTCTGTGTCTTCATATCCATCACATTTTGTGAGTTAGGCTTTAAATTTGCTCTCTCCCCAGTGTTTATGGCTTAGGAAGTATTTGTTTATTTATCTACAAAAAAAAAAAAAAAAAAAACAATATCTCTGACTCGAATGTTCTTGTTGGCACTAAAGAATAGTAGCAAATGTCTGTTGTCATTAAATTTCACTGGCCAGTGATCAAATCAAGTAGCTTCTGTGGTTTGCCAGGACTAAATGTCCCCCCTTTGGACAGTGGTTCATCAGATTGATTTTCTTCTCATATATCTCTCTAAAAGGGAGATATGAGTTAGCAAAGTGATTCAGGATCTTCTGAATTATCTTCTGTGTCATCATGATGCAATAAAATAATTAGTGGAATTATAGTTTCTTTGAGCCATGGGCAAACCCAAAACAATATTGTATAGTGATAGTTCTCGGTATCTTTCCCACCCTCTAAACAGTGACATGGAAAAGACATTCCTCAGATCACATATGCCACCTGCTCTGTTTGGGTGGTCTCCAAAACCATCCTCAGGCTCTACAATTCACTGAAAGGAGTCACAGAACTCAGAAAAGTCATTGCATTCACAATTACATTTTTTTTTTTTTTTAGAAAAAGAATACACATTACATTAGTCAATGGGAAGAGATACATAAGGCAGAGTCTATAAGAAATAAAGCATGGGCTTACCTATTGTTCTCTCCCAGTGGAATGGATAGAAAGTACTTACTTCTTTAACTGCCATGTTTGGAAACATGCAATGAGCATTGCCAACCAAGAGAGCTTACCCAAGTCTTGGGTCCTGGCTTTTCATTAGGTGTTGATCACTTAGGGCTGACTGCCCATGTGGCTAATCTTACATGTAGTAGGGAATCTGATATTCAAAGAGAGGTCTTGCCTTTATCCAAGCTTCTAGGAGGTAACCTTCAAACCCTTGGAATATCCTCAGTTTTAGGAGTGTCTTTGTTACTCATATTGTCTCCTTGGACCACACCTGACTGTGAGTCAGATGAGTCAGAGTGGGTGCTGGCCAGGCAAGAAAAACCAACTATGTGATTAGACAGCTGGGGCTTTGGGCCACGTGAAATCAGTCTGACCTCTGTGGGGAGGCAGGGTGAACTCTAGACCAAATTTAACAATGTGGACAAATCAATCAACCAATCTGTCAATCATGTCTAAGCAATGAAGTCTTAATAAAAACTGGATACTGAAGCTTGGGTGAGTTTCCTGAGTTGGTAATACTCTATGTGTATTGCTACACATTGATTTTGGAAAATAATCATTCCTAAGGAAAGTGGAGATTACATTTGGAAACTTTGCACTTTCCAAAGTGTCTCCTTTGTGTCTCCTTTGACTGATTCTAATTTGTTTCTTTTCCCTGCAATAAATATGACCATGGGTATAAGAGCTTTCAGTGAATTCTGTTGAATCTAGCAAATTATTAAACCTGAATGTGGTTTTGGGAAAGCCCTAAACATATAGTTTGTGGCAGAAGACTTGGATGGACTTGGCAGTTTGTAGGACTGTGCTCTTAATCTCAAGTTTGGCTAAACCTCTTTGTATCTTAAGTCTCTAACCCCTCTAGAGGTATCCAAAGCTGGATACCACATGGCCAAAGGCCCCCACCATAGATCACACTGCCACATCCCAAGATCCTCTGGTAAACAAAGACATTTTTAGTATACAGGGCATTAGAATGGCTTAGAAGTCACCTCTTAAGATCTGATCAAGCATCACTTCTCCTTGACCAAGGATAATTCTTACTGCACATCTACTCATCAGCATTTGAAAATGTAATTATTTCTCCCTTCCCTAGTGTTATGGACTGAATTGTGCACCCCCCACAATTAATATGTCAAAGCACTAACCCCAAAGCTGACTCTATTTGGAGGTAGGGCTTTTAAAGAGGTAATTAAAGTGAAACGAGGTTATAAGGGTGGGGTCCCAATCCTGTATGACTGATATCCTTATCAGAAGAAGAAGAGACCCCAGGGATGAGTGAACACAGAAAAAAGACCACATAAGAACATTGTAAGAAGGTGACCATCTATGAGCTAAGGAGAGAGGCCTTAGAAGAAATTAACTTTGCCAGCTCTTGATCTTGAACTTCTAGCCTCCAGAATTTCTGGAAAATAAAATTTCTGTTATTCAAGCTACTCAGTCTGGTATTTTAGTATGCAAGCCCTAATAAACTAATCTACCTACTGAAACCCATAAATCTCTAGGAGAATAAATATTAAATACTGCTTACCTTTTTTTTAAGAAATAAAATTAAGCAATCTATACTTCATGACAGAAAAATAGCTACAAATATTATTATATAAACATGCTACAACAGATATAACGTTTCTACCCACTGGAAGCTCAAGATTCACTAGAAGAATAAATGCTATTGGGCAGCCCTGGTGGCGCAGCAGTTTTTGGAAATGAAGGATTTCTAAAGCAAACAGATCTAAGATGTCATCTCCAGTGTGTGGTCCTGGAGACCCGGGATCGAGTCCCATGTCAGGCTTCCTGCATGGAGCCTGCTTCTCCCTCTGCCTGTGTCTCTGCCTCTCTCTCTCTCTCTCTCTCTGAATAAATAGATAAAAATTCTTAAAAAAAAAAAGAATAAATGCTATCCAGTCTCAATATTGACATATTTGTAAAGGAGTATTCTATTACCTTTGTTTAATTGAAATAAACTACCTTGTCATAAAATTGAAATACTCTTTGAAGAGCAGGTCATTATTTTTTTTTATTACATTATATATACAAATTTCATTTTAATTTTTTATGTGCCCTTTGATTTATTGAAATAGAAACTATCACATTTTTCTTTATCCTATATTTTAAAATAGCTTGCAAAACATTTCAACTGCTATGCTTGTATCCCTGCTTTCTTACTGAGAATTAGTCATGTTTTCTGCACATAGTATAACCTATGAAAATATTTTGCTTTTGGTTAGAATTTGACCTAAACTGTGAAGATTGGTGTTTTCTCTTTCCTTAAGTGATTCTACTCCCCCTGCTTTGAAATTTTATAGCATGATGAATCAAATTTGTTAAGAGTTAGGTAGAAAACTCACCAACATTTAAGGATAAAAGAAAATTTTAAAGTTCTAACATAAAATTGCACACTACATAGGAGTCATTGGTCTTTTACATATCCTGTCTTCATTTTAACTTCATGGCCAATTCTGTTCCCCATGAATTTACAATAGCAAAGGTACAAGGGTTGGGAAAGTACGTTAAAACATACAAATAAAGACAAATTGAAATACTGAAAAGGTATGCAGTAGGTGCATGTTTTTAAAGCTGCTTTTTTTTTCTTAACAGATTCTAATTACTAATATTATTTATTCTATCAAAGAATTTCAGGCTCATTGTTAGATTAAGTAAACATCAATGTAAACATTTCTTACTACTAGGTTTTCCAGTGTTGGTGAATCCTTTATACACTGTGTTTTGCTCATTGTTTTTCTTCCCTTGTCTTATTTGCAAGAGATAATACTGAGATTTTAGGCAATATCGAAATGTTTTAACCAGCTGTATGTCTTCTTTTTTTAATGTGAATCAAGTAGGGACTCTGCTCTTACATGTGTTGTCCTTTAATTAAACCAGTTGTAAACTAATCACTGGGTTCTATAAGGCATCGTGTCTATACATGCAAAATTAACTGAGCACAGCATGGGTGATCTCTTTATTTTGACTGTCTTAAAAATCGATGAGTGCTGCCACAAGGACAATTTGACAGCAGTGATTCGTATCCTTTGTGAAGACAGCTGTGCTAAGATATAAACTTTATTTCTCCCCACATTATAGAGTCAGCACAGGGGTGTCCTAGAGGCTTAAAAAAATAAATGTACCTGTTTGGAAGCCTAAATCATATACTCAGTGAATTAACAGAATGTTAAAAAACACACTAAGGCTTGCATTATTGGTTTATGGTGTGGTAAAAAGCCTACTATGTCAGGAATGAGGAGGAATGGGCCTCAGCCACAAGCTGCCATGGCTAGATGTCCTTAGCACAATAGCCGGGAGTGCCCTCACTGGAACAAATGAAGAAATAAATTGGACAGTGCATTTTGACTGAAATCTTCACAGTACTAGGTAGAGAAGGAGCATGAAATCGGGGTAGGTTTCAAACAAAAAACACCTGAGACATTGAGGACATGCAATAAATATGTGTTGAACAAATGAAGGATTTCCAAAGCAAACAGATCTAAGATTCAAATTATGCTTCTGTCTTTTATACACTGCGTGCTCCTGGAAAGAGGTCTTCACTTACTTAACATCCATTTCCTAATCTATGACAACATCTGTCTCCTACAGATTAATTGAAAATTATAGGCTAATATAGAGACACAGAGATGGATATAGATAGGTAGGTATAAATATAATATAGAGATTCGGATTTCCATGTAGGTAGCATCGTGTGAGCATTTAATACATAGCTGCTTCCATAATATTAGAGTGCTATGAGCCTTTAATTGAATAAGATCATAAACTTTTATCCATGAATATAGAAATCAAGCAGTTTTTTCAACTACTCATGACAAATTATGCCGCACCCTAAAGCTATTTAATTTTTCATGACACATACAATTCTATAACGCACCTCATATTTAATTTTTTTTGTCAAAAGTCAAACCTGTAATTTGATTTTCAGATTTAATTTTCTCTGGACACTAAATCCTTACCTAAGTAGCTAGGGAAGGTTTTAGAGGATATATAGATTCAGTAATATATATATATATATATATATATATATGATTCCTCATGAGATTTTTTCCTTAATAAATGAAATTAATCTTTCAAAATAAAGGAATTTCTGGGTTTTAAGAATTCCTTCTTGTAAAATTTCATTTTTCTTTTCATAAAAATATAAACAATTTCTTCTGTCTTTTGGAATGCTCATAATCTTTGAATGCACTTATATGTCAAATAGTAACAATCCTCTAAGGAAATACAAAATCAAACATTCATATTACTAAGTACTGTCGTTTTTAAAAAATTTATTTATTTATTCATGAGATACACAGAGAGAGAGAGGCAGAGGCACAGGCAGAGGGAGAAGCAGGCTCCATTCAGGGAGCCCGACGTGGGGCTCGATCCCGGGTCTCCAGGGTCATGCCCTGGCCGAAGGCAGGCACTAAACTGCTGAGCCACCCAGAGATCCTCTGTCCTAATAGTTATTCTTTAAATATCTTTATGTACTAAATCCTCCAGTCCTTAGCAGTCTAAAAATCTCTACTTATTTTGTGAAACCTTTTATATTTTAAGTAGATTATTGCAAACATTCTTATGTGAACCTATAATGCAGGATAGTTCACTTGCAAGTTGTCCAAAACATTACCTCCTGGTCTTTTTCTTTACTTCTAACATACCATTAACACCTACCCCTTAGGTTAACAATCTTCACACAAAAGTACATAGCTTTAAAAAAAAAAAAAAAAAGTGCATAGCTTTTTCTGCATTAAAAAATGCAATCACGTAGTAAAGTTATTGTCTTCAAAACAAAGTTTCATATTAAAATATTCTTTTAATATTATGTTTCATTGATGTAATGTTAATAATGAAGTAGACAATTTAAAGGTCTTGTGATCAGTAATGAGCCCTAATCCTGGTAACTAACATTTGGAGTCAACAAAAATCCTTGCAGCCTTGGGCTAAGCTGATTCTTCAGAAAGGCGGGTAGTAGTAAGATGCATTTCACTTTTTTCAGCTAGCAGAAAGAATGAGGTAGAAAAAGAAAATAAAATGTAATTTGTGAAAAAACTATCAAATGGCTTGCCTATGAGGGCACAACTGTATGATCTAAGCTCATCACAAAACCTAGGCTACCACATTCCTAATCCCTTGGCTTTTTTTACTCTGACAAATTATGTTTATTATTTAAACATATTACAGTCAGAATTAGTGAACATATAATTTAATTGATTACTTGGTTCCAACATGCAAAAAAATATTGTCTTTTTATGGGAATACAAAAATAGGCAATTTCTTCATATTGTTGTTCCTTTAATAATAGGGCTGAGCAGAGAGTACTAGGAACTGATGAACATTAAGCTGACAATCGCAGGAATGATGACAAAAATATACTTCCATAACTTTTGTTTCTAATAAATTATAAACATTTGACCTTTTAGTAACTATTAGTTCTGTCTATGCCTAATTGTTAAATGTTTATGTTTAAATGAATAAACATAATATTGGGAGAACCAGGCTGAAATGAAGTTTTAGCTATTGCAGAAACTTTTTTTTTTTTTTTTGGCCAATGCATTTCTCTCCAATTTCAGCAGTCGTTTTAGACAAGACTAAGTTTCTTTGTTTTGTTTTGTTCAGTTCTATAGGTAATTGGATACAGTAGCAGATACTTTAAAGCTTTATGACTCTATTCAAAAGGAAACATGTTTTCTCTAACCTGGGAATGTGAGTACATATTTTGCCAATTTACACTGATGGTTTCCAAATAGATATTCAGTGTCAACCACCAGGAAATTTGTTTTTGACAGATTATTAAAGAGAGCTCTAAACAAATGAAATAGTTTATAGCTCCTATTGTGGACTTTGATTAGTAAAAACTATACTTACAGAGTAAGCAAGGTAAAGCATTCTTCTTCCTTGCTCTTCTATAGTTCTGTTATACAACTTCCATGAGATAAACACTGTAGGTCCACTTGTTTATATGTTTGCTTTTTAGGAAGGAAAAGAGAGAAAAATAACATCACCAGGATTACAATGCTGCCAGCTGGTAGACGGAGAAACATCTTTCTAACAATGACGATAGGCTGGAGAGATGGAGCAGTATCTCAAAAATAGGCAAGGGATTGAAATGGATGTGAAGAAATTGCACAGTATAATTTTTTTTTTTACTATGCTTTCTTCCATTAAAAAGAAAGAGAAAGAAAGAAAAAGGGAGAAAGAAGAAAGAAAAGGAAAGAGGAAGAGAAAGAAAGAAAGAAAAATGAGAAAGAGTAAGAAATAAAGAAGAAAAAGAGAAAGACAAAATGAGAGAAAGAAAGAGCAAGCAAGCAACAGGAAAAAAAAAAAAAAAAAAAAGAACAGAAACCCGTGCCCCAGTCCGATTACATGCATGATCCAATTATCAGCCACCTGGAACTGCTAAAAATCTCTTTAACAGTTACCCTTTTAGATAATCCTCCCCATTTAATTTTAAAGACATTCATTACACTGATCAAATTCTTGAGAAATTATGAATCTGTTCTCCACCTGAGTGGCTCAGTGGTTGCGTGTCTGCCTTTTGCTTGGGTTGTGATTCCGGGGTCCAGGGATCGAGTCCCATGTCAAGCTCCCTGAATGGAGCCTGCTTCTCCCTCTGCCTGTGTCTCTGCCTCTCCCTCTCTCTCTCTATGTCTATCATAAATAAGTAAATAAATAAATAAATAAATTTGAAAATTTAAATAAAATCTTTAAAATAAATAAATAAAGTTTAAAAAAACAGGGGCACCTGCATGGTTTAGCAGGTTAAGTGTACAACTCTTGATTTTGGTTCAGGTCATGAGCTCAGGGTTGTGATCTCAGGGTCATGAGATTAGAGCCCGGTTTTGGGGCCCTGCACTCAACAGGGTGTCTGCTTTTCTCTCTCTCTCTCTCTCTCTCTGTCTCATTCTCCCCTTTGCCCCCCCCCCGCCCCATGCTGACACACTCTCTAAAATAAATAAATTCTTTTTAAAGTTTAAAAAAACTATTAAACAAAAGTCTCCAATTCTCTTGTAAAGTTCTTACAAAAGAAAAATTTCAATTGATTTTTATTTTTTTAAAAATATGAAAATGCTAACTTTCTATTTAGTTGGTGATACTGACTGATTCAAAGGCATAGACTCTAAACATTACTAGCTAAAATCTAATAAAAATTGTTAAGTAATTTATGGATCAGATCGAAAATTAAAGATTATGATTAAATAAACACAGACAATAATAGGATTCTTCTCTCTAGATCTGTTCCTTTTTTTGTGAACCATCTTTTGTATCTGAAGAAGTCCCAAATATTGAAATAAAATAACTTCAATTCATGGTATCACAAAATGATGAAGCAAAATTTTCAAAAATGTTAAAAGGTTGTCAGAAAAAAAAAACGGTAAAATCATGATTCCTATATAGATATAAAAATGAACACATGTTAAGGAATTTCTTTTACTCACTTGTTATAGAGAAACCAGGCAGATGTAATAACCAGTTCAAAAGAAAAGTCAAAACAGCACACACATAAAATAAAGGAATTTTGGACAACTTGCAAATGGATACAAAACTGATTTTCCACAGAAAAGTAGGACTGAGGAAGGGAGGTGGACTCAGTTAATTCATATTATATGGGATAGAATTGCCAAGATAAGCAACACAGTTGGAATCTGATAATCCACTGCATATGCTACAGAAAACGCATTCTTTTCCATTGAAAAGCAATTTTCTTTCTACAGAAATAATCAAGTGTATGGAATCAAAGCATTCACAAAAACAAGCACACATATAGATTCACACACCTTTTCTAAGAGTTTTGTAACACAAATAGATGTTGAGTCACCGAGTGGTACACCTGAAACTAATATTATATGTCATTTTGGTATGATGTCAAGTATTTTAAATTAAAAAAAGAACAAAAAAACAAAAAAAATGAAGTTAGAGTGATCAAAACCCTGCACCTGCTCCATCTTGATATTGAGAAATAGAGGTTCAATTTCATCTTTGGGGTGGTGTTAATTCTGAGCTCAAAGTTTTCTCATATGTAATTTCACAGTTTTGCAAAATGTGGTAGATTAGTTGCATCAAAATTTTCTAGGATACTGGTACGATCAAGTCTCAGTTTCACTTGAGATCTATGAAATCCGAATCTCTGGCAAATGAGAATATATATCATATATATATATATATATATATATGATATATATTATTTGTGGGCAATTCTTAGGCCCAGGAAGTTTTGGGGCCTCAGTCTTAGAAAATTAGTCAGGTCTCTAAAACAACTTCTATATTTTTGGCCTCAAATGTTATTTTGCAAGGCAATTTGACATCTTTGAGGCAAATGCTGTTTGGGGTAGCATGCATGATCCTTTGAACCAAAGAAATTTGCCCTGATTGACTTTTATAAATCCTCATTTTCTTTGTCACTCTTTTAAAATTTGTTTCAATTTTGTGTCCTGATAACTAATTGTTATTCAATGTGATTTTCATCTTGTTTAAAGAAAATCATTGTCAAGTTTGTTCTTATTTGTGTTTTATTGAAATTAAACAATCAAATGAGCAATATGTTAAGAATCTTAATAGGTTATGTTATTGCAATGCAACAGAGCTCTGGCACACTTTAGAACTGCAGTTGACTCCAGTCTCAATTGGAGGCAATTTTGTCTACCAGGGGATGTTTGGCAATGTCTGGAGACATGTTTGGTTGTCATAACTAGGGCAGTAGGGGCAAAAGGATGCATGCTACTGTTATCTAGTGGGCAGAGGCTAAGGATGCTAAACATCCTATGCCCAGCAGAGGCTAAGAATGGAACTGCTCAGCCCACCAGACTTATTTGGTCCAAAATGTCAGTAATTCCACTTTCTGTTTTCTCATAGTGTAATATCATGATGATACTAACAAAATCTACCCAATAAGATTGGAGTTAGTTTATATATAATACACAGCATATAGAAAGCCATTCTATAATGCTTATAATCATTTTTGGAAGCAAAGGATCCTCAAAGTGCTTTCAGGCCTCTCCAGGAGGTCCTGGCTTGATAGGTACATCTGTATACATCACAAATAAGTGGAACTATTATTATCACTTTCCTTAAGAGAAAAGTGAGACTGAAGATGTTCTTTGACTTAACCAAGGTCACAAACAATTATATGTTTGAACCAAGATGGACTTTTTGTCTTTATTTTTTTTAATCTGAAATAATAGGTTTATCCAACCTTTACAAATGTTGTAATAGCCTAATTAATATAACTTATTCAAGTAACAATTAATCCACTATGTTAGGGGTGGTGGTATTGAATTGTTTCTAGGAGTTAAAATTTATTTTATATTGTTCCTCTAAATATTTTGAACACTGCAACTTAGATCCCACAATAAATTAACTCAGGTTTTGGGCAGCCCCGGTGGCTCAGCGGTTTAGCGCCTCCTTCAGCCCAGGATGTGATCCTGGAGACCTGGGATGGAGTCCCACATCTGGCTCCCTGCATGGAGCCTGCTTTTCTCCTCTACCTGTGTCTCTGTCTCTGTCTCTGTCTCTCTCTCTCTCTGTCTCTCATGAATAAATAAATAAAAATCTTTAAAAATAATAAAAAATAAAATAAAATAAAATAAAATAAAATAAAATAAAATAAAATAAAATAAAATAGATTAACTCTGGTTTTAATCACTATGATGAGTGCAAAATGTTTTCTGTTGGTCTTTCATTTGTTTGTTTTTTGCTTTTAAGTGATGGAAATGAAACTAGCTGTTGTACCTGGGACCTATGTGTGCATATACCACCTAGTGGGTATAAACTTACTTGCCATACTTCTCATTTTTAATATCTTTGATTTTTCACAGAAATATTATCCATAATCTCTAACACATAAACTTAACTTATGAAAAAGGCATAGTCATTCTAAATACTTTTATTTTTTAATTTAAAAGAGTTTTAAATTTTGAAATTTCAATGCATTTCACTTCAATGCCTAGTACTTTGTCTTGTAAGCAAAACAAGGACTTGCATAATCACATTCTCAACAGGTGCAGAGTGGAAGTATAGTGAAAGAGATTACTTCAAATAAGGATAAAGGTTGCATCGACAATCTAGTGAAAACATTTCTCACTTTTATATTTATAACTTCCATGAATGTGTCTGTAATATCAAAAAACTTAAATACACTGACATTGTCAGATGGAAGAATTATACCTTAAAAATAACCACATGGGATTATGACCACTACTATTATTTCAAAGTATTGTTTTCAAAGGTCAAACTTCATCATAATGGAATTTTGGAATAATTCCATAATGGAATGGAATTAAGTCATGGTACATTTTTTTAAAAGATGGAATTATAGTTCACCATTGATTTCATTTATTTAATTATTATTATTATTATTTTTTTTTTTGAGAGAGAGAGAGATGAAAAAGAGAGAGATGAGGGGAAGGGCAGAGGGAGAGAGAATCTTAAGCAGGCTCAGTGTGGAGCCCTACATGGGGCTCGATCTTATGACCCTGAGATCATGGCCTGAGTCAAAATGAAGAGTTGAATGCTTAACCAACTGAGCCATCCAGGTACCCCACAACATTGATTTTATTGACTTTAGGTTCACTGGGCCTTTGGCTTCTTATATTCTCATTTTTTTTTTGAAAACAAAGTTAAGAAATATATATATTAAAGATCATAAATAATAAATAGTTATTTTTCTTTAAAAAAGAAGCAAATATAATAAGAGCCATATAGTTTTAAATAAAACTTTCAGAATTAAAATATTCGTTGTAATTAAAACAAAATGATGAGAATATTCCCTTAATCAAAATATAAAATCTGACATGTGGTATGTATATGCACAGTGTTGAAAAACAGAGTATATCAGATTGAAGAATAGCAGACAAAAAAAAAAAAAAGGGTCAGTCCTTGAAATAAAATCTGTCACTTTGAAACTTTAAAATTTTTTCAAAAATCATGCTAAATTTTGCACATGGTATTCTTTGACAATATTTCCCTTGAGGTAAGAACTATTTCAGATTTGTGAGAGTTACTTTTACATTGACAGAGAAGGTCACATTGGAAACCTTCACAAAAATCTCAAGTCAATAAGCAAGTCTCGATGTATAATTCATTTTTGGTCTACTATATTCTTTTGCTTTATCTAGGTCTTAAGCATTTCAAATGATATTGTATGAACCATATTAAGTGAGTATTCAGAACTGGGAACGTAAGAATATTTCATGATCCTAGATTTATAAGATAATAGGAAGATCAACTATTAATACAGTTGGCATCATCATCTCCAATCCAGTATCTCGCACAAAAGTTGGAGTTTTCTCCAAGTAACAAAAGTTAGCTGAAGAAAATGAAACTTTTGGTTAAGGGGATAGTTCTGCATGAAAACTACCAATTTTAAACTATTGTTAAACAAATGTGGCATATTTTAAACTATTATCAAACACAATGTGGTGTATTCAGTTTTTAATGACTATTTCACTCTCTTAATATAACAGTAAGTTAACTAAACAGTCACACACTTAGAAAAGTGTAGTCTGAAAAACAAACTACTTTTGCCCCTGCAGAATAAAGGATCTGACAATGGAAAAATAATTTTATTAGAAAATAATTTAATGCCTTATTTTAATGTTTGTTTCTTTCTAGAACCCTAATGAAATTCATTTTTCAATGAAAACCATTGAGTAAATGTTTACTTCAGTAACTTACTTTTAAAACATCTCTGGACTAGTAAATTGTTGATTAATCTGGGCAAGTACACTTATATAAGCCTATTATAAACCTATTTAAATTTAAAATTTCTAAGAATAACCTCACCTCGTTTTTTTTTTTTTGTTTTTTGTTTTTTTTTTTTAGAAAAAAAGGAAAAAAAGATAAATATTTCTGGAAATATTTAGATTGGGTCACCTACTGTGTATTAGCAATAACAAAGGGTAAATCATTTGGTATTTGCTCTACTATTTTTTTTTCCTAGATATATCTCAAGAAATCTTATGTTTACATTGTAAAACTGGCTCAAATGCATTTGCCAAAACTTTTTATATTACAATTTTCCTTTTGCTACCAGTTTCCATGAAGTCAATAGAAGATCCTGAAAAGTAAAGAGTTGCTTTTGTTGATAAGTCTATTGATACTATAACAATGTAATCAATGCTCCTGAGGCACTAAATAAATGTGGAACCTGAGGGAAGCAATGTGGGTGCTTAAAGTTAATGGCTAAATGATAAAATGTGTTTCAAGTGAATCACTTTACTTACATGGTCATTGATTTCCTTCACCACCCTTGTCAAGGAAGCCACACTTAATAACCATTTCCCATCACTAGCCAATAAAAATTAAATATAGGCCCAAGATCTGGGAGAAAAAATGTTCTCATCAGTTCTAGTTTTCTCAATATTCTTGATTCTCTTTTGCTGAAAATCTTTTGGAACAACCTCGTGACCATCGCTTGACTTATTCATCGTATTTTGTCTGCAGGGTAAATTTTTCCTGATCATAGTTTAGCATGGTGTAAAGTGACTATTTGGCATTTTAATGTAGGCAAGATAAACATCAGTTCTAAAGGAGACAGTAAGGGTCTGTAATCGTAATAGGCATCACTTACATGTCCAGCCAATTCTCTATGCAGTGCGTGCTCTTGGTGACAACATATCATAACCCTAGTCCTTATACAGTTTGTGATAAAACAGGAGAATCAGAAATGGTTCAGCTATAACAATTATCTAAAGGTAAGTGCTAAATTATGCAGTACTCATTAAAAACACACAAGGAGCCCCAGAAACTGTCTATTAATCTGGGCCGGACTAGTATATGAAAGTATTTTAAGGAGATAGAAAAATTCAGAAGAAAGCCTTGCAAACACAGTACCTGGGTTGAAATCCCAGCTGTCACTTGCTACCTTTGTGACCCTTGGCCAAGTTTTTTTAACCTTCCATGCCTTGAGTTTCTCATCTATAAAATAAGAATAATATTATACCTAGCTCATGAGATAGTTGAAGGGATTAAATAAGATGTTGCACATAGAACAATTGGCACTCAACAGAAATTCACCTTATACTGTAAAATGGGACTACATATGAGTAATGAAGGTTCAGTGAGAAATGGCCAGCCTTGTGTGATGAGTCAGTGTTAAGTAGACCTAAGTTTTAAGAGTGGTAATTAGGGATGCCTGGGTGGCTCTACCTTCAGACTGGGGATCAAGCCCCACATCAGACTTCCTGCTGGGAGCCTGATTTTCCCTCTGCATGTGTCTCTGTCTCTCTCTCTGTGTCTCCCATGAGTAAATAAATAAAATCTTAAAAAAAATAAGAGTGGTAATTATTTCCTGGGAAGATATGATTTTTCCACTTCATGGAGAGTGCTGGGAATTTACCCTCTCAGAAAAACTGTCTGAAACTTATAATTAAGGCCGTAAAATGAGTGGCATTTCATACATTGGTGGAAGCAACCCAAATATTATTTAGGACCACACTATCCAGTAAGATATCAGTAGCCATATGAGGCTATTGTACACTTAAATTTTGACCTGTCTAAATTCAGAGGGCTATGAATTAAAATATAAACTGGGCTCCAAGACAAATATGAAAAGAATTCAAAATGGGTCCTTAGTTTTATTGTATTGATTAGACATTAAAATGACAATCTTTGGGGTGTATTGGGTTAAATAAAATATACTAAACTGATTTCATCTCTTTATTTTTAATAAGCCCACTAAAAATAAAAATTCTGTGTGTAGCTTGCATTATATTTTTATTGCAATGTGCTGGTTTAGGGGAATGTACTTAGTTCATGCTATTAATTACTACCGGTTAAAGGTCCTAGACTTTTTGAAGTTATTTGCTAACTTCTAGATATTTGTCTAATGGAGATGCAAATAATTTTGGTTCAGTGGAAGAAAGAATCCTAAAAAGATGTGGCCTTGTGCACACTAAACTGTCTGATATCTAATTGAGGAATTACATATTATAATGTGTAACATTTCTTTGTCCTCTGTATGCCCTAGCTTCTCAGATGCCCTTTGAACCAGTCATGACATCTTACTGATTCCCTCATTAACAAGTTAAAAAAAAAGTTTTTGCTTAAAAGTTATGTTTACTTTGAAATTCATTACCAAAAAAAAAAAAAAAAAAAAAGAAGGAGGCTGAATTTACCAAAGCTGCCAATAAAAAGCTTTTGGACTTTTTAGTAGAATAATGAACAGAAGCCCTACATTACTAACTGGACCCTGGTACGTGCTACTCAAGGTGTGTAGATTGTTTAACTTCCCTGAGCTGCTAAAAATGTCTATGTAAATTGTAAGAATAATACTTAGTTCAAAAGATTGGACTTAAATGATTACATGCTTTATATTTTTAAAATTTTATTTACTTATTTGAGAAGAAGTAAATTTTATTTACTTATTTGAGAAGTAAATTTTATTTACTTATTTGAGAAGAAGAGAAGAGTACAAGTAAGGGGGAGGGGTGAGGGAAAGAGAGAAGAAGAGAAAGAGTACAAGTAAGGGGGAGGGGTGAAGGGAAAGGGAGAAGGAGACCCTCCACTTAGGGGGTGCCCCATGATCACAGGACCCTGAGATCATGATCTAAGCTAAAGGCAGCCACTTAACTGACTGAGCCACCCAGATGCCCCAATGATAATGTGCTTTAAATGTCCACCATAGTGTCTGAAATTTAATGATTCAGTAAATTAGATTTTTACTGTTATAATTAATATGATTTTTAAAATTTCTGAATAGAAGAACAAGCCAATAAAATAATGTTCTATAAACGTTTTTAAAATAATATTCATAGAATAAAATAAGGGAGGGAAAGGTAATATTGAGAAAAACAATTCAGAAAATAGAGGGTACAGCGACCCAGACAGGTGGTTGATAGCAGTAAAAAGAGAAATTGACAGATGAATTCATTAGAAAGAATCAGCAAGATTTGATGAAATATTTTAAAAGCGAGAGCTATAAAAGAGCAAATAGTAAAGAATGGTGATGGCATTTACAGAATCATGAAATTCTGAGGCAGAAGATGATTTGCTGAGAAACATTCTTCAGTTTTGCTCATGTTGTCTTTGAAGTACAGGGAAATCCAAATGATGATTTTTGGTTTTCTAGAAATTCCTGTAAATAAAAGTGGGAACTTAAAGCAGTTGGGTTTCTTGGAGATCACTCTCAATGGCTGTGCTATTTCTAACAATGAATGTGTGACCTCAGAGAGAGTAAGTGTAGGAAAATAGAAGAATAAAGCTTTAGGAATCTGACTGAAGAGGAAAGAGTACAGAAGTCAAAGAAGTAAAAACTGAGAAAAATACTGAGAAATACTGGCTGAAAAAAGAAAATACAGAATCACTACTTTTGAGTTTTATTTGTCGTTCCTTATTAAAATAATATGATTAATTTCTGTTTACTAATATTTCAGACTGAAATGTTTCACTTGCTTTTTTATAATTAATCTAGTCTTCCTTACGTAAAACTAAATGCAGCTGGGCCATATATTTAAAACTAACAATGGAGAGGTACACAAGCTTCTGAAATTGTGAGTTGTCTTTTAACCATGACAGAAGTATTCAATTGTATTTTGACAAGAGTTTTTACATTTGAAAACTTAGGTAAAGACTGATTGTTTGCCTGTGTTTAAGGTTTTTAGCTTTTCTTAAGATTCTGGATTTCTACCTTCAATTCTATAAGGAAATTAAACACTCAGATAAGACACTGGTGCCAAATGAGCACAATATTCATGAGTCTAATGTTCATAGTACATTAATGTTTTCACATTAGACTTAAGCATATCATTTAAAGTTCAAGGTTAAACATTTTAGCCATTAGTTCTCAAATTTAGCTGTGTATTATTAATGCAGATGACTAAGAACTTAATTTTCTGTTGGAATAAGAAAAATAGGAAAATGGTTGCATTAATCAAACAAAAATGTTTAAGAAATATTTGATAAGATTATCCCCTCTACATGTTTGGCTTTGTTTTCATTTGCTTCCCATCTTCATTATAATCCAAAGAATTAATACTCCTTTACCTAGCAATAACGTGCGTGTACTTCTGGAGATCAAATGCCAGAAATTTCAGCTGCTCTCCCTGAACTTTAATTAGAGTCTTCAAACCCTACTTAGTAAGGAATTAAACTGAATCCATTTTGAATTCTTTCAGAGAACAGATGACAATGACGTGTTGTGCCCAAGATTGCATTCCAAGAAACCACCAAGGAGCTGACACTAATGCAAGCACAGGAGGGTTTATTTGCAAGCTCAAGCTTGGGTCCAAGTATACCCGACACAGCGGAGCAGGGACTTGATCCCCAAGGTTAAGAGGCATAGCAGTTTTATAGGGGCCAGTGGCCAATGGGATTGTAACACACACAGAAAGTTGCACAGTCATGTCGGTCCACACACGGGTGGCCAATTGACTTACAATTTACCCTATTGTGACCGTTTGCACTAGCCTATCATTCTGGTCAGAACTGGCATGCAGGTTTGGTGGGCAAAAGGTGGGGTTTAGGGATCCCTGGGTGGCGCAGCGGTTTAGCACCTGCCTTTGGCCCAGAGCGCGATCCTGGAGACCCGGGATCGAATCCCATATCGGGCTCCTGGTGCATGGAGCCTGCTTCTCCCTCTGCCTATGTCTCCACCTCTCTCTCTCTCTCTGTGTGACTATCATAAATAAATAAAAATTAAAAAAAAAAAAAGGTGGGGTTTACATTCTTTGGTGGCTAGGGGTTCCGCATTCCTATATGAGCTGGTTTCCGGTAAGGGTGTGCTCAGCAGCTTGACTAGGGTGGGGGAATGCCTTAAGCAATAAGCAGGTCATGTGGGGGTCATACATGGATGGCAGGTGTAGCACAAAATGGAGTTAGTCCTACTCTGCTTGTCCAGGGGTGGGGGATTTTTGTTAAATTCCTTGGGTCCTACAGATGACTGGTAGTATGTCATGGATAAACATACTTTATGGAAATTGAATCAAAAGAATAATTAATAGGATGTAATGTTAAATATCACAATTAAAAAATTCATAATTAAGAAAACATAGGCTTCAAAATGTTCTTTGTAATTATTGTCTATTTATTCAACATAAATTCAATACAATTTTTAAAATTGGGTTTACTGTGACTTTTTAGACTATTCCCCCAGTAGAATATACTTAGTGTAGTAAATATGAATGAGATGGGTAATCCACTATTGATAAGTAATGATATTATGTTTCCTTTGTTTAGAAACCACTGTGGCCATTTGTCCAAATGCATTTCACAAAGTGAGAGTATAGAGCTAAGAAAGTAATAAGTTCCATGGAATATATTTCTGAGTCTTTGCACATTACCAAATTTGCTACTTTCTAATAAAATGAAGCAATAGCATGAAGCAAAAAAACAAAGTAAGCCTTTGGATATAGGTATTAACTCCTTACAATAGGAATGTTACAATTAAGTGGCCATTTCCTTGATTAAAATCAATTTCATGGGCAGCCTGGGTGGCTCAGCTAGCACTGCCTTTGGCCCAGGGCATGATCCTGGAGATCCAGGGATCAAGTCCCACATCTGGCTCCCAGCATGGTGCCTGCTTCTCTCTGCTTCTCTCTCTCTCTCTCTCTCTCTCTCTCTGTCTCTCTCTGTGTCTCTCATGAATAAATAAACAAAAGCTATAAAAAATCAATTTCTCAAAAAAATCAAATTCTCCTTGAACAATCTATAGAGGATTAGTAAAATTGGTCAATTTTTATTTTATTTTACCAATTTAGTTGCCTCAAGAATTCCAAACTAAGGTTCTGTAGCAGTTGAAGATGCTTTTAAAAATTGACAGTCACTTCATTTTCACATGATAAAAGTTCTTAATAAAGCATATTACATTAAAACTAATGTTTTACTTGCCCTGCAAATTTAGTTAAGCTCTTATGAACATATTAAATTCAATATTTTATACTATTCTACCCCTGTGGCATAGGAATAGTATGAAACAAAACAACCTAATAGATCAGTCACAACACAGACTCTAAAAAAGAATGGCTCCTAAGATAATATAGTTTTTGTTGTCTGTTTTTCTAAAATGAATAATAGAAAAATAAGTTTTAAAGCATTAGACTTTTAAAGTAATGAATATCTCTAGAAAAGAAAGAATGGGTTAACTTTACAACAGCAAAAATAACTTGTGTGTTTCTAGCTAGTGCTAAAAATTAGACTTTGCCAGAGATAAGAAAGGGTTGGAAAAAAGAAAAGAACCATTCGTCGTTCTACCTACCCCCATTCCTTTCTCACTGCTTATGGGTCAGTAACTGAAGAGAAGCTGGCATCTGAAAAAAATGGGATGTGTTCCAAAAATGGCATTTCTTCTTGAAAGCCATATTATACTTTGTCAAGGGGAAACCTATTTAACATATAATACAGCTCATCTATCTTTACATTTTGACTAATTGAGCCATATAATTCTTTAAAAGAAAGTAAAAAAACTATGCAATTTCATTTAATTTCAATGGTAAATAATTTACTTTTATAAATGCCAGGTGTTTAAATGACCTTTCAGATCTTTAGAGCTTTCTCAGGATTATAAGAATAGTAGTGATTTCATCAAAGTGTCGTTTAAAATTGACACCCATTTCATGAAGCCTTTAAAGAATTTTGGTAAATAGGTAAATGCCAATAAGTTCTTGGAGAAAAGAGAAGAAATATTTTAAGAATATTTATTCGTACATTTTTAAGAGAAATTACATCCATTTCATCGTGCTCTAATTATGGGATACACAATTTTCATTTAAGCACACAATTTAAGCCCGTAGGAAATTTTTATAAAGTATTTTATTATTACATAGTGTAAGGACAAATTAAAATTAAGAGGCTTAATTCTTGCTCTTGAAAATAAGGAAAGGGATCGCCTTCCCTTCCTTTTTCCAGAGCATTTATTTACTTTAGAGAACTTCCAATTGAAAGTAGTCTCTCCTCTCTTTGAAATATAAGTAAGCCTTTCTGAAAACTAAATAGACTTCTTGTCAGCTTTATAACCCAATAATGTCTTTCTCAAAGACCTGGAAACATCAAGGGAAATTGCACCCTCTATCTCAAAGTTTCTGTGGGAGGGTAGGAGTGGGCACCTTGTTCCAACTTCCAGAACTGCTTCTGTCCCAAAGATGTAAGAAATTTGTTTTCCCTCTAGGTAAAGCCAATCAGCCAACACAGGAAGTCACCTATTACCAGGTAAAGTTAGAATAAACTAGCTGCAACTGTTGGTGCTGTCAAGTTCTCTACCTTGAGGACTGGGTGGGTATGGTTCATCTCGAGAACATGTATGTAATGATTGTTTCTGGTAGGCTGTATAAAATGGTGAGGCTTATTTTTATCCTTGCTACCTCCTAGCAGACAGCCTGTGAAAACTTATTCAATAATAAAACTGTATTTTTCCCCCTCTATCTTTGCGGAGAGGATATTCTATGTTGAAAGAAGATTTTGTTTTCAGTTGAATTTCCTCAACAATAGCAACTATGAAACTATCTTTATAAGTTAAATAACAACAGAGAGTTGAAGGTGCTTTCAAGAATAGTGATACGGGAATGCAACTGCAAATGTAGTGAATATAGATTAGGGGGCAATGATTTTTCAATCAGTGTGGCATAACGATTTTATGTTCATGATGACATTAGGAGGCGAGGAATCCATTGTTCCCACTGGAAGATATGTGAAGCAGAAATGTCACCTTTCTACAGTAGTCCTCTTCTAAATGTAATAGTTAATGTTCCATTCTTGTAGTTATTCTCAGCTTCAAATCACTCTTTTTAGAAATAGGCATGTTGAAGCATATTGTTCAACTTGATAACATGCCTTTTTTTCTTTTTTTCACAAAAACAGACACAGTTTCTTTGAGCATTTTAGTCTCTTGGATTTTAAAAATAAGGTACTCAACTTCATTCCCCACTTCTAGAATTAAAGTCTTTACTGCAAAACCTGTTCAATTTCCTTCATAGCAAACCTGTGATTGTGTGTAGGTGTTACACAAAGTTAACTATACTCATCAATACATTTTAATAAGTTATTTTTTGAAAATTAATAGATATTTCCTGAGATTCCCCAATATCTAACACCTTGTTCTTATAATTGGAAACACTTAGGGTTTTTCTTCATAATTTGATCTTTCCGGATTGGAACACTGTATGAATCATTGATTTATCCAAATATGAATTATGTGTGATATTTTAAAAAATCCTCAAGATGATAAAATATCAAATATATTCTTCACTTATTCATTAATCAATAATGTCATTTTAATTGAGCATTTGCCATGAATATACTGACTACATTGTAAATTGTACTCATATAAATTTTGAAATTTTTCAACAAAGTGGAGACTTAGATATTTGACACCACAAAAATCAAGATAGTTTTTATCATTGAAATTTTGTAATATAAGAAAAGTTATGAAACATAAGCTTATTATTGATTAAATATTTTGCATAGTGGAAAAGTATCAAAGATACAAATTCACTTTAGAATTTAACCTCACATATGGTCAGAGGATCTTTGACCCAGTGTGTCATTAAATAATTAATTAATTAATTGATTTACTTACTGTGGCAGTGGAAGCATAAGAATTACAGTTGGAAATTTTTCATGAAAATAAGGGTGCCAGGGTGGCTCAGTTGATTGTGCCCCACTCTTGAAGTCCGCTCAGGTCATGATCTCAGGGTTGTGAGATTGAGCCCTGAATGTGGCTCCACACTCGGTGGGGAGTTGGCTTAAAGATTCTCTCCCTATACCCTTCTCTCTGCTCCTGCACAGGTACTATATCAGATAAATAAATACATCTTTTTAAAAATGAAAATACTGAAAATCAAGGTGGAATGTCTATAGTTTAAACATATAGTAACTCAAGATGCACTTGTGTTTTATAAACTATTATAACAAGGCCACATTCATATCAGGAATTTATTCACTAAGATTTATTTTTTTACATCATGAGTGATACATAAAAGTGAACTTTTCTTTCTTAAATTCCCAAATATTTGAACTGAATTTTGTTAGGAATATCCTTTATCAGAAGAAGGAGCAATCACAGAATTTTCTAAAGTATTTATAATAAGACACTCACTGACATGGAAAACCATAGATTTTTATAGAGAAGACTATCTGGTTCTGGGCCAATGAATAGAAGCAACTGAATAGTGTCTTTGTGAAAGCTCTCCTGACTATAGAAGATGATCAATGAGAGATAATTAACCAGGATATGCAGATAATGTGTCTTTTGACCATATGTATTTATTGCATGAAAATAATTGTCTGGAGATGAGCAAAGTCTATGTTCTTTTCAGGGTACAGTGCCCACTTCCCTTATTGTTACATGTGGCCCACTCCACTTAATTGGACTAATCCATTGGTCTCTGAGGGCATAGTGGTCTGTGACTCCTTTCCTGGACTCAGTGCCTCAACTTGTATGCTGTCAAGAATTTCCTCTCTGCAAAGCTCTTCTCTTTCAATTTAACCTAATGAAAATATGCCCAAATATTCTTACTTTGAAGTATCAAGTATGATCTCACTTGTTCTCTCTCTTCTCACACACATGCATGCACACACACATACACACACACACACATCTTTCTATTCTTTCTATTTTACATCTCTATTTTCTTTTTTTTAAGATTTTATTTATGCATGAGACATAGAGAGGGGCAGGGACATAGGCAGAGGGAGCAGGCTCCATGCAGGGAGCCCGAAGTGGGACTCGATCCTGGGACTCCAGGATCCCACCCCAGGCCGAAGGTGGCACTAAACCGCTGAGCCACCAGGGCTGCCCTCTATTTTACATCTTATACCCTGCTGCTCTGCAGGAAGAGACTTATGAACAAATAAACATGTGTCCTATACACTATGAGTTTTTTTGTCTTGATTCTCCCAAACTAATGTAACCTTTATTTTTAACTGTCATAGTTCTTTGTGTTCATCTTCACTGGCACTATCCTATCAATTTTATTTTGAACTAAATTTTGTACTTCCCCTTAGGTAGTGAAAATTACTGGATTGGAGCTCTACTTTATTCCTTTTTAATTAGCTTATAACATCCACATAATACACATTCTGTGAGAATATATTAAATTTAAATTGCTTAGTTAGAGTGCATAGATGTACCCAATAATTTAAAAGTAAAATATACTTATGGAAGAGTAAAGGTGGAATTATTTTCTGAATTATTTACAATAGTGAAAAAGAATGAAAAGAGCTGGAACTCTCAGCTATAGAGATAATTCCATTTGATCAATGAAAACAAGATCACCTTATTTTAAATTTCAAATATGAAGATATCAAAAGTCTAGTTAATTTTTTAACTATGTTTCATTGAATAAAAATAATATTCCAAAGTTAAAAAAAGACTGAATGCATAATGATATTCCTAGATGATCCTACTAAGGATATATTTTATAGAGAAGTGATATATATAAGTGATATATATAATATATATTATAATATAAACAAAACAAAAAACTCATGAATGATTCTGATTTTTTTTGGTGGAAAAAGCTTAGCCATCATAAAAAAGTTATACTTTATTTATAATCTCCTCTCTGCCTACTTCTTCCAATTATTTAAAAATTAGTTAGTGATTCTTCTTCTTATTTATGGTATATTGTAGACACTTTAAATGTATGACTTAATCTAACTTGGCATTTGGATCTGGAAAGAAATACCCAGGTGGGTCTCATGGAATGATACGATGAGCAGCTTGGCAAAAGGTCTCACCCAAAAAAGAAGCTATAAATTGGTCAAAATGAGCAAAGACAATCATTCATAGTCTCTGGAGATTGACTTACAACAAATTGGGAAGCATTTTTCAACAGTCTCTGGAAACCTAGTAATGTGAATGAAAGGCAATAGCATTTGAATTGGGGGCTCACTCCCACTGAGATCCCTGGTGTGGAAAAGTTATTCCAGCAGGCTCAAAAAATAGTGGTAGATTCCATCTTCTCCAGCTCTACTCTGCAAAAGTGAATGATGGTAGCCAAGCAATGGTCCTGTTTTCCCAACCCTGATTGCCACTCTCTAGGGAAAGTCCGGCGAGTGCAGTCTCCCATTTCCCCCCGCTCTATGTTGGGGAAAAGCTACCCTGGAGTACTCAGCCACCTATTGGAAGCTCCTATCTTTGACATGGAGAGGCTATTTCAATCTCACTCCTTAGGTAAGATCCTGTTGTAACAGGCAGTGAAAGATAAATTCCACCTTCAACTCCTGCTTCATAGATAAACTGTTTTGCCCTCTAAGGGAGGAGATGGGGAGCATGTTAGGGGAGCAAGCCTCAAAGACTCATAATACCATGCTCTACCTGAGGGCAGCAACTTTATTTGGAGCGAATCATGCACCAAGGCATGTTCATGAAAACAGTAGAGCAATCAGCTAGTAATCATGGGCAAGGTTCATTATGTGTGCATTATATCTCAATAAAGCTGTTATTTAAAATTAAAAAGGGCTATCTATGCATTGCTTCTGAAAAAATATAAACTTTGCAAAATTGGACAAATTCTCCAGGTTATACAAGATTTATGTATTTGCATGGAATACCACAAGTATTTTGATTTTCTGGCCATTTAAAAATTTTTTTAAGTATCTTTAACTTTTCAAGAATTCAATAGCACTGTCTTAGATAAATCAGAAGAGGATTATCTCATTTTTTATTATTTTAATGAAGAAAACCCTATCTGTAATTATTAAGATATTTATATGTTCTTGACTGATATAACAATGAGAAAAGAAATTGTCCAGGTGGGCTATTGTGATTCTGGAACAAAAATTCCTTTTTGTATTTTCATAAGATAGACTAGAAGGTCACTTGCAAGTGTTTTTAGCACAGATTGGCTGACAGAAGTTTTATTCCCTTAAGAAAATAGTGTTGAGATAGAAAACTTTCACTGGACACATTTAACTTTCTTTGTTGGAAGAATTATCAAAAGAGGTTTTTATTTTTTTTATTTTTTTTTTTTTCAAAAGAGGTTTTTAAAAATGCTTTATTGTTTACTTCTTGCTTTAGTTTTGTAACTTTCGGAGAGATTGAATGAATGTGTTTTCAGAAATTCATTAAAACTGGTTATCTTATCAGAATTAAGACTGAAAGATTATTCCATGCTTCAGTAAAAATCAAAAGAAAATCTTCTGTCAAGTTTTGCATGCTTTTACCATTTTCTCTCTGCACACTTAAAAACTGAATTGAACACTTTCGCTTAAGGCTTAGATACCAAAACCTTTTTTTTTTTTTTTTTCCTTTAACAAATATAGGGAGGAAGTTCCAGAGGGATCTGGTAATGCTCTTGCCTCTGATAGTCTCTTGAGGCATATGTGAACCTGAGGCCAACTAATAAAAAAGAGAACATTTGAAGAACTGGGACCTTGGAGTTATATGTTTTTCTACCTCCTTAAAACTAAATAATTGCTTCTTGAGAAGAACAAGAATATTTGAATATTTAGTTTCTTCCAAAAAGAGATATTTTTTTTCTCCTCATCAAATTACTATATTATAGTGTGTCTCCTCTTTTACTATGTATCTTGTCTTATAGTGGTTTATGAACACACTTGACGTTGTTTTGCCTATTATATGTAAACAATGCATAATTGTGTGTGTGTGTGTGTGTGTGTGTAATAAACAATTTAGAATATGTGGTCCATATTTCAATATTAAATGATGAAATTACAAGGAAAAGCAAATACTTGGTCAATATTCAATAAAATAGTGTAACAAAGACTAAATGTCTTATTATGTGCTTTAAGCTATTAATAAGGACAAAATAGTACTAGTTTTCAATTAAGTTTTGATATACAAATTCTAATAAATAAAATATTTTCTAAAAAATGCAAATGATATTTGATTTAGAATTTGGCTGCACTGTAGGACAATTTGAGGGGGAAAATTCTCCAAGATAATGTCAGAGATAAGGTCAAATATTTTTGCACAGAACATCAGATGATGGATCGTTTGATATTTATTCCTTCCATATACACAATGTACATCATGTTGAAATATGTGTAATTGTAAAAGCTTTAATAATTATATATAGAAATAATTATTTAGAGTTCTTATAGTGTATTTTTACTTTAAAAAAATCCTCACAATTAGGTGATATTTCTTTAAAAAACAATAGTTGAGATGGGGATAACCCAAGGACATTTCTAGCAACAAACATACTCAGATGTTCAAAACAGGAGTTTTTAATCCAGGTAGTTATTAAATGCCAAGTCATGCCTAACAGTGGCATATTTCTCAAGCTAAAAATTTAAGATTTATACTATATATAAATTAAAAATTCTAGTATATATCAGAGGATGTAATATTCCAGTTAATGGAATATATTAATTAATGAGGTGATTAAATAATTTGGGAAACTAATTTTAACTATGATCGTTAAAGACCATGTGTATATACTAGCAAGTTAGTAGTAGTTAGTAACGGTAAATACTAATTTTAAACAGAAGTAGCTGCTTTTGAGGATTTGGCAGTATTGTTACCTTAGTGACAGAAAGCAAATATGTGTCTTCTTTCATGTTGCCCTGTTGTTATGCTCATCCGTCAGGCTGTCAGAAATTTGAATATTACAAAAGTAACACTCAATTTCCCCATATGTTGAAGTCTCCAGATATCAATAGTGTCAAGTTTAAAGATTAATAATTTCTTAATAAAATTTATTTTTCTACCACACCCAAAAAGGACACATATTTCATTTACTGTAAAAAAAATTTTTAAAGGAAAGAGAAGACAAGCATGGTGGTTACATTTGTGGTGAGCTTTTCTATTTTAGAGCCTTATTTGTAATTGTTTAATTATTAAGAATTCCCTGTTCTTCCATCTCTTATCCTGCACAGTTCTTAAATTCTCAGAGGTTTTATTTTCCTCTTCACAAAACCACACAGGGACAGTCATTCTGGTTTTATGTACATGTGTATTTGAACGATACCTAAAATATTAGCATGTCTTCCCTTCAGGCTGACACACATATTTATGAAATATTCCATATTTTTGTATTTTGCATTTATTTTGGAAAAAAATTTTTGAGCCATACACTTATGATTTGTATATTTCTTTGTATGAATATTAATACTTTCATACAACAAATTGACTTCGAAAAGTATAAGAGATGGGATTTGAGAGTGAGAAGACAAGATACTGAGTTGAATCAAGTTTGAACATTGAGTCATGAAAGGGAATCTTTACCTGGCTTTTTGGAGGCAAGCGGAATGGCTCAATACGTGAATCACCACTTCAGAAGACTATTTAAATTTAAACTTTCAACGAAAACCTTTCCATTCCTCCCCCTCTCTCTCTTCCTCCTTCCTTCCTTCCTTCCTTCCTTCCTTCCTTCCTTCCTTCCTTCCTTCCTTCCTTCCTTCCTCCTTCCTTCCTTTCCTCTGTTTTTCTTCCTTCCTTTCTTCCTTTTTTCTTTCTTCCTCACTTGCTTTTTCCTTATAGTCTAAACTCTCTTTTCAGATCTCGCTTATTTGAAACCATTTGGAAAATAAATAAATATGGTGTTTTACAAGTTTCAGGCATAAGATAAGATATCCCTTATTGGCTAAACGTAGATTCTCCTCAATACATGAAGCTAGTTTACTCATTTCAGCATTGACATGGCTTCAGATAAGTTCCAATATAACATTTAAAAAACTAACAATTATCCTGGAGGTAATGGATTCATATCGCAACTCAATGCATTGCCTTTTTAAAATTCACTGTATTTTCCCTAGTTTAAAGTTCCCCAATCAATTGTTTATTCTGTTTTAGAAGTTTCTTAAAAAATAAAGACCCTTTCTTTAAACACTTCCTGTATGCCACCAACAAAGTAGTCTTCTAAAAATACAGAATGGTGCCTCTTCCTGGTCACTAGTACCTGATGACTTAGTACAGAATATAATACAGTGCATTAAAATTAATGCAAGTCACAATAATAGATAAACCCTGAAATATTAATGGCTGACTAAACAGATTCTCATTCCCTGGCTTGACAAAATAAATTCAGGGACCCAGGATGATAGACATTCTCTAACTTCAAAACTTGGTTCCAGCAGCGCCTGGGTGGCTCAGTTGGTTAAGTGTCAGCCTTTGGCTTGGGTCATGATCCCAGGGCCTTGGGACTGAGTTGCACATCAGGCTCCCTGCTCAGCAGAGTCGGCTTCTCCTCTCTCTGCCACTCCCCTGCTTGTGCTCTCTTGCTCTCTCTCAAGTAAATAAATAAATAAAATCTTAAGAAAAAAAATTGGTTCCCAAAGTCACCCCAGCCACCCCCCGTGGAGGAGAAGATGAGATAATACTGTACATGAGGTTTATATTGACCAAATTTCAACGTGGAATGTTCCACCGTCGTTCTTTTTGCTAGGCTATGATCACAAACCCATTCCAGCTGTTAAAAAAAAAAAAAAAAAGAAAAAGAAAAAAAAAGAAAAAAGAAAGAAAAAAAGGTGGAAAAACACGGTCCAGAAATGTACTCAGGGTATCGAGAAAAGAGGTTTGTTGAAAAGCTAAATCTAAACTTCTGGACAGCACTATGAGGATTTTACTTAGACATTTTTTATAGTCTTAACTCATGTATCTTCCAGACCACACACATCATTATTCTCAAAATAACCTCATATATATCTGGACTCATATCTTTTTTTCTATGTTAATTATATTTTGCCACCTTTGTCAATCAGAATTTTTAATCTTTCTAAATTTGGTGAGGATTCTATGTTCTCTAAAATGACATTCTATTAAAAGTCCCCTATCAGAGATACTTTTTTCATTTTTTTTCTCTATCTTTTTCCCTGGTATTAAAAACAAACCTCACTTAATTTATAATTGTTGTTACATCTCTGTTACGTGCACCAAATACTAAGTTTTGTACACTAAATACTAAAAACTAATTTGGTCAGACTTGATGCCTACACATGCTAAGAGTTGACTGCCATTTAGGAAACATACTATCACAAAAGACAGAAGACTTGATGGTAAAATACATAGATGAGGAAGGTGTTCTTTACCTTCAGTAAATGCTTGATATGAATACTGGTAAGATACTATGGATCTTAGAATGTTTAGGGTATGGTTTGAAACTCAAAGGTATGAATTAAAAGGAGATGAAGCTACATTTGTTGAACTTTAATTAAACTTCTATCTTTACTTTTGAATGAATAGTAATAATACTGTCATTTGTGAGAATGAGGAATTATGTGTATATCAATTTGAATAAATTATCTTATTATTATTCAACCCTCATAAAACAATCAAAGAAAACCTCATCACATTCTCCATTTAACAAATGAGGAAACTGAGTTTCAGAAATGTTAACTTTTACAAGATCAATTACTAAGAGGCAGAATCAGAATGGTATCTATCTGATTTGAAATTCAATGTTCTCCTCTGTGACTTCATTCAAAGTCAGTGCATAAGGCTCTCTCGTGATTTCTTTAAATATACAACACTTTAAAGGCATATCATGAGACAGACTCAGTTCTAATGATGTTTCCCTAAAGGACTTATAACAAAGATAGTTATGGGGACACAACTGTACACTTGACTTGAATATAAGAGACTCTGCCTGGGGCTTTGTGTATTGGATGTAAGGGAAATAAAGGCCAAGCCCAAGATCCACTGAAATAAGCAAAGTTGGATTTTATGCTTTTTTGGGGGAAACATTCTCCAGAAGTATGGTACTTTGTTGGTCTTTGAATGGCACCATTCAAGGCCTCCTGCCAAGCACGCCAGCTGTACCAGCCAATTAGAGCTCCCTTCTTCTTTTACCCATACATCTTCTACCTCTACTTGTGTGAGCAGTCTACCACAGGTGTTCTTTTAGTTTTTTTTGAGGTTGAAATGCCTCATTCCAACAAATTTGTTTTCATGCTTCATATGGAGTCTTCTCTTTAAAAATTAAGGTCTTTAATGATATGGTTTGACTATAGGAAGTAGATATTTGGGTAATGAGCACTCTTTTTAGAACAATGCAAACTATACTACTTAGAAAACTGCCTGTTCTCTGTATACAGCTCTCATTAGAAAAAAAATAAGTATATTGTCAATAATATCTGTTTAATTTAGTAGACTCCTCATTTTTTCTTTTGCTGCATTTTGTTTTCCGTTTTCTCAAGTGGTTATTTTGTTTCTTTGATTTTGTTTTTTGTTAGTTGGTTTGATTTTGGTTGTATTTTTAAGATTCATTTTTCAGTATTTTATTATAAAAGCTTATGTAGTATAATAATGATGATTTTCAACTGAATTCAAATGGTCCCTGAATTACAAAGAACACGTATTAAAGACTTTTGTTTTAGTACTTGTCTCACTTTCAAATTAACTCAATATATAACTTAACCATAAATATGAGTATATATGACTACTTTATCTTTTCTTCTTTTTTGGTACAAGAATAATATTATGATTCATTTTTACTGTGAACAGTTTTTTAGCAAAAGCAATAAATTGCTTAAAAAGTGACATATAAACTATTATATTAACTTCATAGTTAATATGCCATACAAGATGTGTATCTGCAACCTAAGCTCAAATCATGGAAGAACAAATGTTAATACCTATTTGAGAATATATTTGAATGCTTGTGTGGAGCATATTTATTTTGGTGATAATTTAATATACGTCCATAATATCAAGTACATATCAGTCTTTGGGAATAGTTTTTAAGCATAAAATAAATTTTAGTGTGGAAAAAATTTGCTAAAATAATATTCTTGATCTCCATCACTATAATTAATGTCCTTTTATTACAAAATTTAAGAATACAGTTAAAAATTAATTTGTAATTATACAAATTATAATTTGTAATTATACAATAATTTGTATTGTATATTAATTTGTAATTATATATATACAAATTATATATATATAATTTGTATATATATATAATTTCCATTTGGAAAATAATAATAATAAAAAAATCCATTTGGTTTCCTTGATAATTTCATCATATTTTGCATACATTGATTTTTTTTTTTTATTTTAACGTATCACTAGAGTACTTTGTACTTTTTTTCTTAATGCAAGTACTTAGTAAAAAAATTGCTTGTTCTAGTTAACAAATCAAGGAAACAGAATTTAAGAAATGGATAGAAATTTATATCAAATCCCTGTTGTATCTATTATTTTCCCTCAAGTAACATTCAAGCTATCTAAAATTTTATGAAAGTTACCAGAGGAAGACCTACTGATCATTATTTCCATTCATCTTTTAATTTCAACATAACATAGACAACTTAAGCTTTCTACATTTTTTGCATTGTTTAGCTCTTATATTTTTCCACAATTCAAAGCATTTGAATGCTTAAAAAAAAAAACAACTAATTAAAATTAAAGCTTCCTCAATGAGTCAAAGTTTTGACTAAATCTTGATATGACCAAGAATTCTTGGGTTTCAGTTTATTTTGATACTTGCTGGAAATTACCTACTCTGATGTGGGTGTTTCTATTCTGCCTTGAAGCACTGTAATTCAAACAGGTAACCATCCCTGTCACTGATTGCCTAGGTTGTCAATCAAAGTTTACCTGAAACACCCCATTAATATCACAGCATTTTGAAAGTGTTATATTTAATGAAATACTGCCTTTGAGATTTTTGACTTGAAGACAAACACTGTCATACATCAAGATTGTGTGTTCACACTTCATGGGCATTAATATTAATTTTAAATTCCTTTCATTTAAAAATATTGTTTTTATATGATTGAATTAGGTTTAAATCATCACCATGAACATGACTGATGCATGTCCTATCAGCCTTATGGGAAAGAGTATGAGACATAAATTTGAGTGAAAAGGGTTTTACAATTTAGAGACTGATGTGGAGGGACAGAATGCAATGAGATCCATCTCCCAAACCCAAAAGTTCACTGAAGATGGCCTGGAGGAAATTACTTTGAAGGATTTGAAAAATTTGAAAGATAATATGAGTCAAGTATGTGTATGTGGGTGTCTGTGGGAGGGAAAGTTTTCTGTGAAGGGAATGTAGGAGGGGATGGTAACAGGGAAGGGAAGAAGAATGTTTTAGACAATGGAAGTGGAAAGTGAAACAACCAGGTGGAAAAATGAATATGAAGTTGATAGAAAACTAAAAGCCATTTATTTAGAATGTGAGGTAGGATCTTTAGAAAGAGATAAAGCTGGAAAGGTGGCCAGAAAGAGTTGGCTCAAAAGGTCTTAGGTTATATATAAATAGAATTTATGATCTTTTTCTTTTTTTAAAAGATTTTATTTATTCATTCATGAGAGACACACAGAGAGAGGCAGAGGAAGAGGCAGGGCTCCCCATGGGGAGCCCAGTGTGGGACTTGATCCTAGTACTCTGGAATCATGACCTGAGCCCAAGGCAGATGCTCAACCACTGAGCCACCCAAGCACCCAGAATTTGTGATCTTGACTGAGTGAACAGTGAGGGAAAGGTACACATCAATATGACCCTCAGGTTTATATCTGAGGATGGAATTTCTGGTACTGACATAAAGGGAATAGGCTTTGAGAGAACACAGGTTCTGGACATGTTGAGAGTGTATATCTGGGAATAGATTGTACTATTGGCAATTTGCTTTCCATATAAACAATCCAAAACTCAGAGAGATATATCTTTTAGAAATGCAAATTTATGAGAAGGCAATGTTTCTGTGAATTCTGATGATGTGTCATTCTGAAACTTTTTTCTCAGAAGTATTCATTTCAAAATCTTGTTTTAATAAACACCAAATTACCAATCATTAAAACTAAGCTCATGTAATATTGGTGAGTTTACATTTTGTGTATCTAGGGACAGCTGGATGGCTCAGTGGTTCATCATCTGTTTTTCGCTCAGGGTGTGATCCTGGGGTCCCAGGATCAAGTCCCATATTGGGCTCCCTGTGGGAAGCCTGCTTCTCCCTTTGCCTATGCCTCTGCCTCTCTGTCTCTCATGAATAAATAAATAAAATCTTTAAAAAAAAAGTTTATGGTATCTAGTGCACTTGCACAAGACATCTGTTTTAGCTTTCTATCCCATGGGCTGAAAAAATCCTTTTTTTTTTTCATTTTCCCTATAGAATACATGGAGCCTGAAAACGGGGTGTGGGACCAGGAAGGATAACTCTCAAAATTATACTAAATGGCTTAGTAGGGAAATGTTTGCTCCCTTCTTCCAGCTTTTAACCTATCATAGTTTAGAGGTCTTGGAGTTTAAGAGAAGTTTTTTTTTTTTGTTTTTTTGTTTTGTTTTGTTTTGTTTTGTTTTTATCAGACAGCACAAAGATTATTCCATGCTACTTAAAAATGAAAATATACCTGATCATTTTGGGCTCCTCATGACTCAGAACCAGTAGGTAAATATGGTAAATATGGGATTTACTAAAATGTTATAGGACTGATCTAGAATCTCAAGAGGACTTTAGGTGGAATGGAATCCTCCAAAGTGGCCCCAACTTCCATGTTTCTTGGGGGTAAATTGGTATTAAACTATGATTCAATATTAAGACTTCTAGGTGTTCAAATTATTCATGAATAAATTACCAGTTTATCCCATTTGAAGAATTTCAGTCAACTAAGGTTTTACCTCAGGCAAAGGATACCTAAAATATGCAACAAAAGAAAGAAATCATAAATACTAACTACAAGCTTATGGTTTGTTCCTAAAACATAGGTTTTACTAGCTATTCATATTGCATTCTTTAGTCTGTTATCTATCACTGATCTTTCATGTATCTCTCTTGTTTAAAGTTCTAATTTTTTTCTCTTTTTAATATTTTACACAGTATACAGTTTTGGTGGATAGTTTTAAAGTTTAGTTTATAAGTTTCAGGATGTAAAGGTGGGAATAATAACTCTAAAAGGGATGACTATCTCCTAGAAATGAGTACAGTGGCTGTTGGAATACTGGATCCTATCTTGTGGTTTTCATTTTGACGTAGCATTGTTGCATTATGTTGAATGGTAACATATTCCTGTCCCTAGTGTTGTTCAGAAGCTTAAATATGGATAGAAGGTATGTATAGGTATTTAGAAGCCAGACGGGCAGGCTTGTGTACAGCGGAGGGCACCAGCTCCTTCTAGTGAATTGCCCAGACTTCAAAGTACTGAAGGTTAAAAACTGCATTTCCCTGATTTGCTCTGCACCTAGATGATTTATTTTCACTAACTGCAGGTAGTTGTGTGAGGAAGTGTATTTGGAAGCCATCTTTCTTTTTTTCTTCTTTCTTTTTCTTTCTTCTTTCTTTCTTTCTTTCTTTCTTTCTTTCTTTCTTTCTTTCTTTTTCTTTTTTCTTTCTTTCTTTTCTTTCTTTCTTCTTTCTTTCTTTCTTTCTTTCTTTCTTTCTTTCTTTCTTTCTTTCTTCTTTCTTTCTTTTTTTTTTAATTCTTCATCAGCGTTTTTTGTAAACTCAATCATAGAAGAGTTTGCATCTCTAGGGAAAACTCTTTGATTTTGGATATTTGCTGATCTGACTGCTTCCTGACTGTGGAAGAAACTCATAGGTCCCTTCGTAACCAGCTTCTATAGTATAGCTTTTGAAGTCATCACTAAAAGCTTAGTGTGCAGTCTTTCTTCATCCTCCACATTCATTCTATAAGCAATTTAATACCTGGAATAGATCCCTTGTGCTTGTACTAGCTAGAGTGTATTCATTTATTATTTATTTATTTATTTATTTATTTATTTATTTATTTATTTATTTATTTATATTTAAAGCTGAACACCAATCAATGCAATGAGGACATCAAATGGGAAGGCGGGGCCAGATGGCAGAGGAGTGGGGGCCTCACCTCACCTGTGCCCACCAACTTACCTGGATAGCTTTCAAATCATCCCAAACACCTACAAATCCAACCTGAGATTTAAAGAGAGAACAGCCGGACACTACAGAGAGAAGTTTTCACATCTAACAAGGTCGGAAGGAAGGAAAAAATAAAAAAGAATCTAGTGGGGGAGGGGCTCTGCGAGCAGCTGGGCTAAGGGGGGCAGTGGGAGCCTCCAGACAAGAAAGCCCCGCCCCAGAGATGCAGGAACTTTAAAACTCCCCCCAGATTCTTCCCTGAGGGAAAGGCACTCAGCAGGGAAACCGGGCAGAACCACAGGAAGGGCAGTGGGGCCTCCAGTCTCCTGGGGTCACTAGGAGAAGACGGGCGCCCCGGGGGAGAGTGCACCCACACCACAAGCCGAGCTCGGTAAAGGGCGGGGTGCACCTGGTGGGGCCTCAGGAGAAGCCTGTGGGTCAGGCGGGGGCTCTGGGCAAAGGGGGCTGCACCCTGATGCCTTTGGGAGCTACTGGGAGCATGATTTCTGCAGCACAGGGCCCGGATCCAGGGCGCCGGGGGACACAGCCCACCATCCTGCGCTACCCCGGGGACACCTGGAGGTGGGGAGGGCCCAGGATGGCGAGGACGCTCCTGACGCTGGGTGGCCCCGAGCTGTGTAGATCAGCGCCCCTTCCCACCCACCCCCACCGCCTCCAGAGCATCCAGGCCCCAGCGGACGGGGAGCTGCAGTAGTTACTGCAGGAGCTGACTCTAGAGCTGGAGAGCTGACCGCCACTGTTGCTGTTCCTCCTGGTCTCACCCTATGCCTGGGAGGGTAGGGGCCACCATGGAACAGGGGCCTCATGGGGTCAACAGCTCACCTGAGCCCAGCACCCGATGGGAAGCGGGGTAGCTCCCCCAGGTGCACACATCTGAGAATCAGCACAGCAGGCCCCTCCCCCAGGAGACCAGCTGGAAGGATAGGGGAAGAGCAAGTTCTCCACCAAGCAATGCTGGAAAGCTCCAGGGGAAGTCAAGGGATTTACAGTGTATAGAACCTGTGGATACCCCTTCTCCCCGCCCCCCTTTTACCAGTACAACTTCTTTTATATCGGATTATAAATTTCCAATTTTTTCTTCTCTTTTCCCACCTTTACAATATTTTACCACCTCTTCATTTTTAACATTCTTCCATTTTGACTTTGATATTTCTACAATTATAGGCCCTAGAAATATTTTTCATTTCTAGATTTCCTCCAACATATTCAACTTAATTTGGGGAGATATACAAGATATGGTTTTTTGTTTTGTGTTTTGTTTTGTTTTGTTTTCTCTACCTCATTTTGTTCTACGATGGCAGAAGTTAATACCTTCTAAAACATGACCAGCATGCACACAGAACCAAGTGGTATACCTGCTTGTTCATTCTGTGAGATTCCTCATCCCCATTCTGCCCCCTTCTTTTATCTCATTTATGTTTTGGTGGTCAATGTTATGGCCCTCTACAAGTATTTCTGGTTTATATAAATTTGGGACTGAGCATCTTCTAACATAAAGAACTTAATGTACTCAGAACCAAGAGAATCACCCTCTAGGACCTCTTAAGTAAACTACATTCTCCTTCCACTACAACTTCATCACCACCACCATCTCGCAGTCCCCTCCATTTTTTTCTTCCTTTTATTTTTTTCTTTTTTTCCTCTTTATTTTTGCTTTATTCTTTTCTTTTTCTTCTCCTTTGGGATTCTTGACCTTTGTTTCTTACTACTTTGTTTTTAAAATTTGTTTTTCACTTTAGTGGTTCTCTTGTTTTATTTCGTTCTGATCTTTGTTTTCATTTTATGGTCTCTGACCTCATCAGAACCATCTAGGGTGAAATTTACTTAGGTTGTGGTTGATATTCTTGACTCAGTCCACTCATACGCCACTCTGCACTGAGCAAAATGACTAGAAGGAAGAACTCATCACAAAAGAAAGAATCAGAAATAATACTCTCTGCCACAGAGTTAAAGAATTTGGATTACAATTCGATGTCAGAAAGCCAATTCAGAAGCACAATTATAAGCTACTGGTTGCTCTGGAAAAAAAAGCATATAGGATTCAAGAGACTTCCTGACTGCAGAATTTAGATCTAATCAGGCTGAAATTAAAAATCAATTAAATGAGATGCAATCCAAACTGGAGGTCCTAATGATGAAGGTTAATGAGGTAGAAGAAAGAGTGAGTGACATAGAAGGCAAATTGATGGCAAGAAAGGAAGCTGAGGAAAAAAGAGAAAAACAATTAAAAGACCATGAGGAAAGGTTAAGGGAAATAAATGACAACCTTAGAAGGAAAAATCTACGTATAATTGGGGTTCCAGAGAGCACCAAGAGGGACAGAGGGACAGAAAGCATATTTGAACAAATCATAGCTGAGAAATTCCCTAATTTGGGAGGGGAACAGGCATTCAGATCCAGGAGATAGAGAGATCCCCCTCCCCCAAAATCAATAAAAACCATTCAACACCTCCACATTTAATAGTGAAACTTGCAAATTCCAAAGATAAAGAAAAAATCCTTAAAGCAGTGAGAGACGAGAGATTCCTAACTGACATGGGGAAAAATATTAGATTAACAGCAGACCTCTTTGCAGAGACCTAGCAGGCCAGAAAGGGCTGGCAGGGTATATTCAGGGTCCTAAATGATAAGAACCTGCAGCCAAGAATACTCTATCCAGTAGGGCTCTCATTTAGAATAGAAGGAGAGATAAAGAGCTTCCAGGATAGGCAGAAACTGAAAGAATATGTGACCACCAAACCAGCTCTGCAAGAAATATTAAGGGGGCCCCTGTAAAAGAAAGGAAGCCCAAAGAAATAATCCACAAAAATAATCCACAAAAATAATCCAAAAAATACCTACTGAATAGGTATTATAATGGCACTAAATTCATATCTTTCAATAATTACTATGAACATGAATGGGCTTAATGATTCCATCAAAAGACACTGGGTTTTGGACTGATCTTCTAAGCATCACATCTCCAAAGAAAGAAGAGCTTTAAATGATACACTGGCCAGATGGATTTCACAGATATATACTGAACTTTCCACCAAAACACAACTGAATACACATTCTTCTCAAGTGCACATGGAGCTTTCTCCAGAATAGACCACATCCTGGGTCACAAATCAGGTCTCAACTGATACCAAAAGATTGGGATTGTCCCTGCATATTTGCAGACCATAATGCTTTGAAACTAGAAATTAGAGAATAATTAAAAAGATTCATGGAAACTAATGAGAATGAAGATACAGCCATTCAAAATCTTTGGGATACAGCAAAAGCAGTCCTGAGAGGGAAATACATTACAATACAAGCATCCCTCAAAAAATTGAAAAAACTCAAATACACAAGCTAACCTTGTACCTAAAGGAACCGGAGAAAGAACAGCAAATAAAACTTACACCAAGCAGAAGAAGAGAGTTAAGATTCAAGCAGAACTCAATGAAATAGAAACCAGAAGAACTGTAGAACAGATCAACAAAACCAGGAGTTTGTTGTTTGAAAGAATTAATAAGATAGATACACCATTAGCCAGGCTTATTAAAAACAAAAGAGAAAAGACTCAAATTAATAAAATCACGAATGAAAAAGGAGAGATCACAACCAATACCAAGGAAATAGAAACGATTTGAAAAAAAAAGAAAAAACATATTATGAGCATCTATACACCAAAAAATTAGGCAATCTAGAAGAAATGGATGCATTTCTGGAAAACCACAAACTACCAAAACTGGAGCAGGAAGAAATAGAAAACCTGAACAGGCCAATAATCAAGGAGGGAATTGAAGCAATCGTCAAAAACCTCCCAAAACACAGAGGTCCAGGGCCAGATGGCTTCCCAGGGGAATTCTATCTTCTTTTTATAAGAAACAATACCTATTCTACTAAAGTTGTTCCGAAAGATAGAAAGAGATGCAATACTTCCTTACTCGTTCTATGAGGCCAGCATCACCTTAATTCCAAAACCAGACAAAGGCCCCACCAAAAAAAAAAAAAAAAAAAAAAAAAGAATTATAGACCAATATCCCTGATGAACACAGATGCAAAAATTCTCGACAAGATACTAGCCAATAGGATCCAACAATACATTAAGAAGATTACTCACCATGACCAAGTGGGATTTATCCCCGGGATGCAAGGCTGGTTCAACACTCGTAAAACAATCAATGTGATAGATCATATCAACAAGAGAAAAAACAGGAACCATATGATCCTCTCAATAGATGCAGCGAAAGCATTTGACAAAATATACCTCCATTCCTGATCAAAACCCTCCAGGGTATAGGGATAGAGGGAACATTCCTCAGCATCTTAAATGTCATCTATGAAAAGCCCACAGCAAATATCATTCTCAATGGGGAAACACTGGGAGCCTTTCCCCTAAGATCAGGAACATGACAGGGATGTCCACTCTCACCACTGCTATTCAACATAGTACTGGAAGTCCTAGCCGCAGCAATCAGACAACAAAAAGAAATAAAAGTCATTCAAATTGCTAAAGAAGTCAAACTCTCCCTCTTCACAGATAACATGATACTGTACTTTGAAAACTGAAAAGACTCCATCCCAAGATTGCTAGAACTCATACAGCAGTTTGGCCGTATGGCAGGATACAAAATCAATGCCCAGAAGTCAGTGGCATTTCTATACCCTGACAATGAGACTGAAGAAAGGAAACTAAGGAGTCAATCCCATTTACAATTGCACCCAAAAGGATAAGATACCTACGAATAAACCTAACGAAAGAGGTAAAGGATCTATACCCTCAAAACTATAGAACACTTCTGAAAGAAATTGAGGAAGACACAAAGAGATGGAAAAATATTCCATGCTCATGGATTGGCAGAATTAATATTGTGAAAATGTCAATGCTACCCAGGGCAATTTACACGTTCACTGCAATCCCTATCAAAATACCATGGACTTTCTTCAAGGCAGCCCAAATGGCGCAGTGGTTTAGCGCCTCCCTCAGTTCAGGGCCTTATCCTGGAGACCTGGGATCGAGTCCCACATCAGGCTTCCTGTATGGAGCCTGCTTCTCTCTCTGCCTGTGTCTCTGCCTTTCTCTCTCTGTGTGTGTCTCTCATGAATAAATAAATAAAATCTTAAAAAAAAATACCATGGACTTTCTTCAGACAGTTGGAACAAATCATCTTAAGATTTTGGTGGAATTAGAAAAGATCCCAAATAGCCAGGGGAATATTCATAATGTTTTTTTGGCACAAAAACAGACACATAGATCAATTGGACAGAATAGAGAATCCAGAAATGGGCCCTCAACACTCTGGTCAACTAATATTTGACAAAGCAGAAAAGACTATCCACTGGAAAAAAGACAGTCTCTTCAATATATGGTGCTGGGAAAATTGGACATCCACATGCAGAAGAATGAAACTAGGCCATTCTCTTATACCATACACAGAGATAAACTCAAAATGGATTAAAGATCTAAATGTGAGACAAGAATCCATCAAAATCCTAGAGGAGAACACAGGCAACACCCTTTTTGAACTTGGCCACAGCAACTTCTTGCAAGATACATCTATGAAGGCAAGGGAAACAAAGCGAAAATGAACTATTTGGACTTAAGATAAAAAGCTTCTGCACAGCAAAAGAAACAGTCAACGAAACTAAGAGACAACCTACAGAATGGGAGAAAATATTTGCAAATGACATATCAGATAAAGGGCTAGTATCCAAGATCTATAAAGAACTTATTAAACTCAAAAGCAAAGAAACAAACAATCCAATCATGAAATGGGCAAAAGACATGAACTGAAATCTCACAGAGGAAGACATAGACATGGCCAACACGCACATGAGAATGCTCCGCATCACTTGCCATCAGGGAAATACAAATCAAAACCACAATGAGATCCCACCTCACACCAGTGAGAATGGGGAAAATTAACAAGGCAGGAAACCACAAATGTTGGAGAGGATGCAGAGAAAAGGGAACCCTCTTACACTGTTGGTGGGAATGTGAACTGGTGCAGCCACTCTGGAAAACTGTGTGGAGGTTCCTCAAAGAGTTAAAAATGGAGCTACTCTATGACCCAGCAATTGCACTGCTGGGGATTTACCCCAAAGATACAGATGCAATGAAAAGGCAGGACCCCTGCTCCTCGATGTTTCTAGCAGCAATGTCCACAATAGCCAAACTATGGAAGGAGCCTCCGTGTCCATCGAAAGATGAATGGATAAAGAAGCTGTGGTCTATGTATACAATGGAATATTCCTCAGCCATTAGAAATGACAAATACCCACCATTTGCTTTGATGTGGGTGGAACTGGAGGGTATTATGCTGAGTGAAGTAAGTCAATCGGAGAAGGACAAACATACAGTCTCATTCATTCAGGGAATATAAAAAACAGTGAAAGGGATTAAAGGGGAAAGGAGAGAAAATAAGTGGGAAATAGAGAGGGAGACAAAACAGGAGAGAAACCTAACTCTGGGAAATGAACAAGGGATAGTGAAAGGGGAGGTGGGTGGGGGGTTGGGGTGACTGGGTGACAGGCACGGAGGGGGGCACTTGACCAGATGAGCACTGGGTGTTATACAATATGTTGGGAAATTGAACTCCAATAAAAAAAAACAAAACAAAACAAAACAAAAAAAGACATCAAATAAGAGAATACTTTTTAAAAATTTTATGTATTTTATATTTTTCTATCCTTGAAAAAGGGAAATTTCTGAGTCAGAGGTGAAAAAGATTTGTTTTCAAGTCTAAACAATTGGAGAATGCCAGAAGGAAGAGGCAAGTTGTTTTGTCATCTTGAATAGTTAAGAATTATCTCTACCTCCATTGTACCCAAGTTCTCCCAGGTCCACAGATAATCATGTTTAGAGTAATTACTTAATAATAATTGAGTTGTTCATGGGAGAAAAAATGAAAACAAATACCTCCTTTTCCTCTCTTCTTCCTTACCTTTGTCATATTGCAAATGAATCTGTTCTTTTCTGACAGCAAAGGGGGAATTTGGGATTCTCAGTTCATAATTTTTCAGGGAAGGCAAGCAATTTGGGTGACTTTATCTTATTGAAAAGTATCACAGTATCTGAGCTTTATTTAAAGTTGTAATTATTTGAATTATAAAATCAAAATGAATAAGTTATGGACAGAACAGAGGCAGAGTGTGGAGTCAGGAGGGTATCAGCCATGTCTTTCAACCTTTTAGTGTTTGAATTAGTTTAATACTTAAATTTTGGGGTAGTAAAAAGATCCTGAGTTTTCATAGCCATAACTGTTATCTCTAGGTCTACTTTCATTCCTTAAGAGGATGCTGAGAGAAAGCTCTGCTAACAAATATCTGCTATTAACACTCCTTTCTTATTTCAATTAAAGAGGCACTCCTCAGGTCTCCAAGGCCAATCTTTAGGTGGACCTCTATCAGAGAGGTCAGGTGACAGATGTAGCAACCTATTACAATTTTTAAAAAATGTAGAAATGTCTCATTGTATAATAAACATCATCAAAAGTACTATTAATAAATGATTTTATTTGGGGTGAACAGATGTGGGGAGTCATAATGGATTGAACTGAATTAAACATTTGTTACAAGCTTATACTGTATAGCACTGGGGAGTGGATAATAGTTTATTCCTGTCACCTTAAAAGAGATCCTGGACCTTATAAAATAATGACATTTTTAAAAATATTCCATTAGAGTCATTGCTTCCCCATCACTTGCAGAAAATGTTGGGGCATTCAATCATATTATCTCTTATGTATAAACATGTAAGACGAAAAAAAAAAAAAAAACTAAGGAGAATGTAGCAAAAACTTTAAGATGGAATAATAGCTCCCAGAAAAGTGGCTCTATTTTTTTTTCCCCAAATCTAATTGATTTATTTATTGTAACTCAAGCTAGTCTCTGGAATTTTTATCCACGGGGTGTAATCAATTCTCCAAAAAGGAACGGCAAATTTAATTTGCCAAGGACATCACAGGGTTAAAGGGGTAAATGGGCTCTGGCTGCTAACTCAAGTAGGAAGAAAGCAAGGTGCTTTTTAGATTGTGGCTGGGTTCCTTATCTTGTTTTTCCTGGAATTGCCTTGATCTGGGCATGAGTTTGCTTATTTACTTATTCATTCGTTTAGGATTTACCTGAGCTTCGGTCCTAAATGGATTTTAGGCAGTTTACAGAATTAAAACAATATGAAACATGAAAATATAAAAAATAACAACCTGGTTGTGTTCTTGGCCCTGCTCCCTCCCTCTTCTGCAGTTTCAGGTTTGTTGGTGGCTAGGTGTGAGTGCTAATCCAGATCCTGCTCTGAGGGAAACAAGGAAATTATGGATTCTTGGAGGTAAAATGTGCTCAGCCATCAGGCATAGCTTTAATTAAGTTACTGGAACCTCTGGGATTCTTTACATTGCTTCCTAAACAATCAGCTGGTTTTTGGATTGAGTTCGAACTCCAGCATCTGGGCCTCCATCTTGGTCATTTGCTTCCCATCCTTGGACTATCTAGTCATCCAGCGTGGTGTTATATGTGGGTCCCACCATAGCCTGGCATCCTAGCCTTTACACACTAATTTAAGGTTACCAGTTGAACAAATAAGATACAGGATGCTAGTTACATCTGAATTTCAGATAAGCAAAAATTAGGACTTTTTTTTTGGTATAAGTATGTCCCAAATATTATCTAGAATCTCCATTTCCACTTCTTTAGAAACTTGTAGTTACATATGCTTGGAAAGATTGTTGCAAGAACAGAGAGTATGCTTTGCATGAGACATACTTACACTAATAATAAAATAAGTATTTGTCATGTATCTGAAGTTAAAATTTAACTGGGCATCCTGTATTTTACCTGGAAACTCTATACTAACTTCTAAAAGATTTCCCTGCTGCTGTCACTACTTGCCTATATATATCCCATGTTGATGGCTATCAGTGCTCAGGCTTTCCCAGCCTGTTGAATGCACTTACTTAATGTCCTCATTCTGGTCCTCACTAATTTATGTGTGTTCATCACGTCCCATTTTCTGTGAATCTCCCTCTAGATAGCATGTGCTCTGGATTCCTGTGAATTTCCTGTACTGCCTGCTGCTTTGTGTGTGGCTGCTATTCCCCCGGCATGCCTGGTCTCGTAGACCTCTCCCATCCGGCCTGTTACTCTCACTTCACTGACATTAAGTCCCAGTTTTGTCTGGGGCAGATCTATTAAAAGCAACAAATAATTAGGCAGCATCTACTTGGTTCTAGGGCTTGAGTGAGATTCTGCAAATACAAAGAGGAACAAGTCACGTGCTCTGTCTTCGGGGACCTTGGAGTCAGGCAGAGGCATAGATATTAGAAGTGATGATAATATTAATCACTACCTTTTTTGGATACTTACAATGGTCCAGAAACATGATCTGTCTTAATTGTTGCAACAACCCAGCCAAGCGTATGTCTCATCTCTTTAAGAAAGAGAAAACTGAGATTCTGAGGATAATCAAATTTCATAAATAAACACTTGATGGCAAAACTGGAATGGGAATCTCGATTTCTGATTTCAGATATAGTGTACGTTCATTGGCCCGGTCTCAGCTAAATCCATTACAACTGCAGAGCATTTATTTTTTATGTCTGATATGCTCCCCCCAGGGGAGGGGAGCTAGAACTGGTGAGCTATTATATGGAGCTATGCCTTTGTCATTTTTCCTGTGACATTGATGACACTGATGAGAAAGTTCACACTCGTTAGGATTTCTAAATGTCTTCCTAACTTGTATGGAGTGAAATCAAGCAAGCATGATTGATAGCCATGCTCTTAAAAGAGAAGCCTATTTATGTGGATGTGATCAGAGCAGAAAAAAAACACAGGCCTTTCCTCTTCCTCTGCCTTCCCTCAGTTCTAGGGTTGGGTGACTCCTCATAGTCACAGAGCCACAGGCCTGTTGGCCTTTCTGCTATAGAAATTGGGGAACAAGAAAATTCCCTCATCTTTCTGTGTCTTAAACAACCCATCTCCTCCTTTGTTTCCTAAGCCATGTATCTTAGGACGATGTATAGAAAGAGGGGTCATATTCCAGTTTGGTTTCTGGAATAACCAGAGGACTTTGCATCTCAATGCTCACTCCTTGTGGCTTAAAATAGTAGCAGTAATGGAGGGATTCAATAGCATAGGACTACTTACTTCTTATCATTAATGAACATGAGTCCACATACATTTAACGAATACCAGACACTGGTAAGAGCTGTTCCATTTTCCTTCCCATGGAGCAGTTTCCTCTGCAGGCCCCTCACTGTGGCCTCTGCAGCCCCAGACTGTTGATGCTTCAATTCAGCCACCTACAGCTCTCTTGATCCATCTCCCAATTCCACTTTCCCAGAGAGGATGTTGATTAATCTACGATTCTACACAACATTGAATTTTGGTCTTTTGTGGATGGGCTGCCCTGGAATTAGGTCCCCAACTATGGTTTTAGGAATTCAGTAGAGAAAGCACAAGGCTTGGAAAGATGCGGTTATTCAGCAGGCGGTGATCAAGGGAGGAGGGAACGATTCAATGGGGTTGGGGCAGAGGTGCTCTAAAAATCATCCAGCACAGATTTCTTTTTGAATATGGAATTCTATTGGAGATTTTAGGCAGAATTTCAGGCAGTGCTGATGTTCTATTGGAAATTTTAGGCAGAATTTCAGGCAGTGCTGATGTTCAGGCAGAAATTCTAGATTAAAAATGCTGGTTCAGGAAAGTCTTCAGTAGGGTTCTATTTGCGAGTATCTTTAATCACCCCTCTAGGGTGCTGTTATATGCTCTTGTTTCAGAAAACACTGGAAGGGATTACCTGAAACAGGCAATAGAGTCCAGGTGAGGTCTTCTCCAAGTGACTTTTTACATGTTCAAATAATCTACACAAGTAGTGTAGACCCTGACATGGCTAATAATATACTGGCATCACACCACCATTTTTATCTTTTTTATTTAAAATACATTGTCTTTTTAGTAAATAAACACACAGGGCACATAGAGTACAAATGAGGAGGTATGCTGAAACACCACAACTTACAGTACTCAGTACTCTATTGTGTGTTTAGACATTTAACTTCAGGGTCTGAAAATAAGAGAGTGTTCAGTATGTAAATATGGCTTTGTAAATACTTTTAACATTATGTTTCCTTTCTTTCTCTTTCATATTTTCATGTCAGGTCTAGCTTAATGTAATATCACTGTAAACAATATTTTCCTTGACACAGAGGCATCGTCAGGAGAGAAAAATGACAGGTAATTGATTCAATGAATATTGTCATTGATTACCTTGAAACTATAAGTCACTCTCCTTTTGAAAATTATTCAAGGACAATTGTCCACAGAAGCTATGAGCCACAATTCAAGTGCTGAAAGATACCTTCCTTAAAATCTGTTTATTGTTTAATGCCGAAAGTAGTGAGGGAGATGAAAAGGAAGACAGGTATGTAAGTGCACATTGCACAAGTGTACAGGTAGTGTACACTTCCATTAAAAACAAAGATTATTTACCATAAATTTTCAAAACCTTTCTGAGGCTATGAGTTGGCCATGGCAATGAACAGAATTCTACAGGCTCAAGCTTTGAGTCCAAGAAGCAAGCATCATAGTGTAAGGATTTTAATGGAACCAGAGAATAGATCCTTTGGCTATTGGGGTTCTGTTTCTCCCAGCTACTGCCGTACATTAGTGCCATCTGTGCACAGTGGCTGCATTACTGCTAAGCATGAGGAGCCTTCTGTGATGTTCTCATGCACCTGATACTTGAGAAAACCAGAACTATCAAGGTTACATCAGAGCACGTCCAATTATTACATCCACATTTCAGAGTACTAGCTTGCCTAGGAGCCTGAGAGAACAACTTTGCTGATTTGACACTAAACATGGAAGCCTTCCAGAAATTAAAATGCAGAAGGAAGTTTTATTGTACATGATCGATGGATCTCAAATACCTACTAAGCATAAGAGTCAGACAGATATGCCTAAAAAAAAGAAGTCTGGCTCTCAGCACTTTTAAAGAGAGAAAATTGTAAAGAGAATAAAACGTTTCCAAGTTGGACAGTTGGCTAAACTAAGGTTGTAAAGTTAATTGAAACCAGAGTTATTCTCCCCCTCCCTCCTCTCCCTTCTTTTCCTTCCTCCTTCTTCCCTCCCTCCCTTCCTTTTTTTCTTTTTTTTTCAAGTTTATAATTAGTACTGGGAAGAGAATTGTGCTCCATGCAGTCTCTTGTTAATTTTATGTCCTGTCTTTTCCTGGCAAGCTTTGCCTTGTAAAATATGAGATAATTTACTGATGAGATGTGTCAGTCTCAAAGGGCTTTTCAGGGAACCAATTCCTCATTAGTACAAATTTCTAGTTGGTGGACTCTGGAATTGAACAGTGGAAATACTTAAGGAAGAGAGTCTGAGTTAAGGTGGAGGTGGGGTTTGGGAGCTCCTCACTCAGTTTTGGGTCCAATCACTAGTAATTTGTTGAAAGCACATGCTCATTTAAGCCTAGGGCCTGTTCTTTTAGGAAGATCTTTTAAGCAAGTAGTGAGACATGGCAAAATCATAGTATATGATATTCAGAAAAGAGCATAGAAAGCATGTAGTCTAATTCTATCCTCAAGACATGAACTCCTTAAAGAGAACATTGAATATTAATATATACCATTCTGTTTGAATATCTTCACTGAACTGT